>NC_080385.1:134302532-134576458 GCF_014773155.1 Arachis stenosperma
GAGAGAGAG
This sequence comes from Arachis stenosperma, assembly GCF_014773155.1. Taxonomy (NCBI): domain Eukaryota; kingdom Viridiplantae; phylum Streptophyta; class Magnoliopsida; order Fabales; family Fabaceae; genus Arachis; species Arachis stenosperma. The sequence continues at coordinate 134,302,542 of NC_080385.1, forward strand.
AAATTTAAGCTTGAAGCACAGAAAGCTAAAACAGAAAATCCAAACCAAATTAAGCTTTGGTTAAAGGTAATCCATCTCATCTTGCATGCATCAGCTTCTCTTCTTCCCAACTCTCTGCTCTATCCGAAAATGGCATTCAAGAAAAAGTTGTGCTCTGCCCTATTCTGCTTCACATCTACGGTCACAAGTGATACTTGGGGACCAAGTAGTTTTTCAATGGCTAAGATCAAGTTGACCATGAGAAGATTTCCATGGTTGCTGCTTTGTAGCTTTCGGCCAAGATGAGAAAGTCAGAGGGAAAGTTTCTACTCTGAGGATTAAAGAGGAAAAGTGAACATGTGGGTTGGTAAAGCTCAAGGCTCAAGGTGTTGACCTTGGAAGAAGAACCAAGCAACATACAAGGAGATAAAAAGAAGCTTGCTGTTCATTCAGAGGCAAGGAGAGAAAACCATAGTTTGTGAGTTGTGTTTTGTAAAGTTCCTCTACTTGGATAATGCTCTCTTTCAAAGAAGCATTCGGCCAACACTGAAGAACTGTATCTGAGGTTTGCAAATCTGGTTTTGCACATAGCAAAGAGGCTGCTGATGAAGTCAATCTCCTTCATGTTTTACTGATTGTAATGTACTTTTCCAAGTTTATCTTTCTGTAATTTCTTGTGAGAAAAGGCATTGTGAGAAAGCTCAAGTAAACGCCATGAGTGGAAAAAGGCTGAGTGATACACTTGAGAGAAAAGCCTAGAGTTATTTTTCTGATTTCTTTAGGTTGGATAAGTGTTTTGTATCTTGTACCTATTTGGTATCACTTTCTTAGTTGGGTTAGCACTAAGAGTGAATAGTTAGGAGTTAGCATAGCCAATGTCAAGTTAGGATAGAACTTGAGTATGAAATTGGTGTATGTAATTCTGTAAACTATAGTGAAATTCTTCCATAATTGTGGAGGAGACTGGATGTAGGTTGCATGTCACAAGGCAACCGAACCAGGATACATGCTGGTGTTCACTTTTTTCTTTTCTGCTGAGTTCTGTTTTCTGATATTCATGAGACAAAAATAAATTGTCTCATAAATTTCCGCTGCTGAGTTCAAACAAAATCAGAATTGTAATTTTGTTTAAAAAGGCCATAACAGCAACTTAAAAAGAAAGGCATAGATTCAACCCCCCTTCTCTAAGCCTACCACAACCTTCATAGCCAATTAATTTAAAATTCAATTAACAATTTAAAAAATGAATACCAAAAAAAAAATATCCAACACTAAAAACAATAAAAACATAAGTAAAAAATGAAATAAAGTAATACCAATTTAGAGTAATTTAAAATTTAATATTTAAAATTTAAAATTTAGAAAATTAAGATTTAGGTTTATCGGAAGCAGATGCAGTGCAGTGGCCGGCAAATAGTGTGGTGATCAGTCAACGGTGTTGGTGGGTGGCTAGTGGTAGTAGATAAATTTATGATGTTGAAAAGAAAAAGAAATTGATTAAAAATAAAAAAAATAATTTAAAAAATAAATGAGTGAATGGATGATTTTTTTTTTCTAGTCAAGTAGGTTGGATAATCTCTAATCCTAAATATCACAACATACTTATATTATATACTCACCTATATAATACTTAAAGGTTTATATTTAACACTTAGTGTATTCACTAAGATTTGAACCTGAGTACAACATATTAAGAAGCATATGGTCAAGTGAATGGTTTAAACATAGGTCAAGAATTATTTATTTTGCTGAAAGTTATGCTTTCTTATAGCGTTGTAATGATTAATATTTTTGTCATGTACCCGCTTGATCCAATCAAGTTTCTTTTTTTTTTCTTTTCTTTTTTTTGGGGGATAGGATCCATCAAGTTTAAAATGTGAGCTTATAGTGAAAATTTTAACTATGGCAAAAAATAGTGGAAAAAAAATTGATTTCATAATATTATAATGTCTAAAGTTAAAAATTATCCAATTCATCTGAGAAAAATAAAAAACTTACACTTCAGACTTTAAGAGAATGTTAAAATGTTCGTGGTTAGTTCTGCGCCAAAGGGTGCAAGTCCTCTAAGAAACTTACTTTGTGTCATGTGAAAAATTTTTCAGTCAAAAGGTGTCTTGCTCTATTACATGAAATCAGAATCAATACTCAAATATGTGTCCTTATGATAACGTATGTGATGTTGCCTGGTAGGTAGGAGCTGATGATCATATTTATAAGAGATTTATCGAAGTAAAAAAGTGCTTTATTATCCCTTTTTAGTTGAGAAAGCAGGCTAATTTTTTTAGTTATGGAAGTTTAAAATGTGTTATACTCAATTATGAAAAAATGGTGTATTTTTTATAGATATGGAGATAATTTTTTTTTTAAATTGAAACTCACAAATCTGAAGCTCAGTTTTGTTTTTGGAAACAAAACTTAGGGTCAGATTTGGAGTAATAGAGAAATCTGAGCCTCAGATTTGTGTGAGCTAAAAATTTTTTAAAGGATAAACAAATCAGTGGTCAGTTTTGTGGAAAAAAAAAATGATAAACCACAAATCTGACCCTCAGATTTGTGGTATAACAAAAAAAATTAAAATACACAAAATTGTGCCTCAATTTTGTGATTATTCATACAAAAAAAAACACACCACTTCTCCACATTATTTAAAAACACCACCACAATCTCAATAATAAAAATAAAAAGTGGAGAATGCATACTACCTAAAAGTAGTATTTGTCTTTTCCCCTTAATTAGGATCATGTCAAATATTGTGTCCTCCAGAATTCTGCCAACCAAGTCAATTAAGTGGTCCTTTTTTCTTGTGAAATGATTGTTCTTGGCTACTACTTTGTTTTCTTTTGATTTTTAAAACTATTTTTAAGTAAATCTAGTAATAATCTAATTATTAATATTTAATAGAATGATACTATGTAAACAAGTTTGTTTCCTCTTTAAAAATTTAGGTTTAATCTATAAAGCAAAAACACGGGCACTTCGCTTAATTGTCGTGTCTGTGTGTCGGATACATTTCAGATACGATACTCATCGACATTCGTTCGACATACGTCTGTTCAACATATCAACGTATCCAACCTTATTCGTAACATGTATTCTTAAAATTATTTTAAAAATAATATATATCATTATTTATTAAAACAAAAAATATTTTAAACATTTTATATAATTAAAAGAAGACATTAAAAAATAATATAAAATTATTTTATATTTTAATATTAATAAAAAATCAAAATATTATTGTAATTTATCTAAAAATACTTTATATTTTATATATATGTCGTATCTCCGACTTATAAAATATAAGATTTTAAAATTCACGTATCCGGATACTCTGTATCGTATTGTATCCCGTGTGACCGTGTCCGTATCCTTACATCATAGGGTTTAATTCTTTAGAATATTCAAATTGAATTAATCGTGTCTCTAACAAGAGAATCAATAATCTACCCCTAAAGATTATCCAACTTCTATTTTGGAACTCTACTTTGTTAAGTTCACTTTAATCTCTTCTTTTTCTCGCTTATCATAGAGGATGACATCCATGAGTGGTGGTGCACCACCTCAAAAGGTGGCCCGAAGACTTCAAGACTTCAACAAAAGGAGATCTAATTTGATCAAAATAAAAAGCATAAAACGAAAGATCAAACAAAGTGGAAATGCTTACTTGTTCAAAAACTTAATAAGTCTATTCTATATATCTTTGGTATACAACCTTTTGCCGATCTTTTGTTTACTTGTTCAATTAGTTTTGAACGCGCAAAAGAAAATTAGTCAATCACAACAGAATCAGATTTTATCAATTTTAATTGTTGTACATTTCAAATTATTAATGGAACACTTTCATGTGATAAGCTTGTTTAAGGAAAATCTCGGGAGGCAAGATTATCAATCTATATGTTAATATATAGTAGTCACTCTACCCTAAAGATGTTGATGTTAATAAAATCATTTTCTTTAACGAATGTAACTAAACTAAACCTAATTATTATTGAAGTCTTTTTTTTTTGAACAAATAAGCATTTTCACTTAAAAAATAACATGTAAAACCTAACAAAAAATAACATTTAAAACATAACAAAAAAAAAACATCCAAAATTTAATGAGAACATCCAAAACTTAAACAAAAAAATATCCAAATTAATTTTAAAATAAAACCTTTAAAATCTAATAAAAAAATTTTAAAATCTAAGAAAAAACATCCAAAATTTAACAAAAAGAATATCTAAAATATAATAAAAAGTCCATCCATAATCATAACAATCAGAGAAAGGAGAAATAGCCAATTTTAATACGATGACAGAGGTAGTCATGCAAAAGAGTGTTGTCGTTGAGGAAGAAGTTGTGAGAGGAGAAAAAAAAAGGTGAAAGTTTTAGTAGTTTTTTTTATTGTGAGGAAAAGAATAAAAATGAGAGAGGTTTTTAGCCATCAATTAGTAATCAATGATGTTTTTAATGGTTTGAGATTATATCTAATGGTAGAGAATTATTCAATTTCCCTCTGATGGTTAAGTGTTGGCCATAATTTAGCAAAAGTGCTGGCCCCCTAGCACTCCTCTAAAAATGAGTTTTAGAATACGGGCAATGCTACGGTGATCTATTGAAATGTGTTGGAGAAAGGAGAAGGAAACACGTGGAATGTTAGTTCTTCTTTGTCCGACAAGTGCTGTGACATTAGTAGAGTGATATGAAATGTAGGTAAGACAGTAGTTTATTAATTGGAGATAGCTTTGCATATAATAATAATTCTTGAGCTTATTTTTTTGAATAAAAAATGGTGTTGGCTTCAAAATTTTATGGGACTTATCATGATAATAAATAAAATAATAAACAGGCCAATGCTACTATGTAAATGGCCAAAAATTTCTACAAGTATAAATTTGAAGTGTTAAAATAAGATTGGATTTTATTTATAATAATGGGATCCGCATTGATGAACAAATTATTATTGATGGGCTCACCATTTAAATTGTTGCAGAAAAAAAAGTCAAAAAATACTGATACCATGGATCATGTAGTAGTTGTAGGGTTAGTACTCATCTAAATTCAGTTTTCTAGGTGTTGATGGCAGCATGTTGTTATCCATATTGTGTGACACCGCTACCGTCTTTAGTAGCACCGACCTTTTCGGAGAATCTTGTAATAGTGTTGTTTCTGTACGGTAATTTGAGTCGAGGTATAACTCCTTTTAGTGTTGAGGTATAACTCCTTCTTCTTTTGTATGGAGTTTTCTGTCCTAAGAGTACAGACGCCGAGTTATACTTCAGCCGTCGAAGAACACCAGAAGAGGTTGGGACCGCAAAGAGTCTCCAACGTTCTAGTTAGTAAGAGAAGAAGATGAATATAAAGTTATTCAAAATGAATAACGTACCTCTTTGCATAGTTAAAGTTTTGTATTTATAAAATTATTGTGTTGCAGACGGTTACTCAATGAGCCTAATATTGTGGAGTTGTAGAGGATGTTAGCCTATTTATGTGGTAACTGCTATTTAGTGATGTGCTTGTTAGGAGAGCAAAGCACGTATTCCATGTATTCCTGATGTAACACGTGTTTAGTTTTGAACAGATTCTGATTTATAGTTTTACCGGATTATAACCAACAGATCATAGCCCCCAAACTTGACTGAACGTTTTTAATTAAACAGTTGAGCTTTTGTCTTATAAATCGGAATTGTGATTATAGCAGCCCCAAAGCTCAACTTGTTAGATTAAAAAGAAAGAAAAAAAGAAAAATTGGTAGTGAAAAAGTTATATTAAAAGACTGTGAATGATCAAATTGATAAAATAGATAAACAAATAAATAAAGATAGATAAAAAATTAGAAAGTGAGATATTTAAGTCTATCTTTAAATCGGCTATGCAATGAGTGGTAGCCCACAAAATTAGTCAGTTAGTCAAAAATTTATTCAAAAACTAATTGAATGGTAAGAGTTGTTCGATCAATATGATTGTGTGAGGGATACTTTTACAAGAACAATTTTTCATGGCATGCATATAGTATTTGATTGACGCGAACTGAAAAGTTCGAAATCATGTATTTGTTGATGGAATCGATTGTATAATCTGAGAATATAATGATCAATTGTCTTGAGAATTTTTTTAACCCACAACAACTTATTGACGGATTTCTTGCTCAAAGTAATTAATTATTGAATATTGAGTAAATAATAAATATGTTGCAACATAAAAAAATGTGTTAAAAGTAAACATGTATAAATTATTGTAAAATAGAAAAATAAAAAGGATGAGCCAATCACCCATATATCAAGTAACGATAATTGCTAATTGAGATAATTGCTTATTGAGTTTGTTTTTTTATTAATTGATTGATTTGTATTTTACTTTTGGGATCTGACCGTTTGAAGTGTAAGTTTGTGTTGATATGGAAAAAATTGATGGTAAATGACTTGATAATCTGAATGCTTTATAAAGGAGTATATCTCGATCGGAGATTCGGTGTGCTAAATGTAGGGGTGGGCAAAAAAATCCAAAATTTGGATTTTAAACCAAATCCAAACCAAACCATTTAAAAAAAACCAGTTTTAAACAAAAAAAAATCCAATCCAAACCAAATTTATTTTATAATTTGGTTTTAAATCCAATCCATCTAAATGGTTCTAAATCCAGATCCAGATTAAAATCCAAATCTCAAAAAAACCCTAATTCTTCATTTCTGATTTGGTGAACCAGTTTTAGCTCGCACGAAATCACGAATCCTTTTCTCCTTCGCCCCGCAGCCGGCACCGCCGCACCGGAGCAGGCAACTGGCACTGCAGTTTCGTAGCTGCCACCACCACCACAAGCGCGTCGCGCCACTGCTCTGTTCCGCCATCTGCGGTTCCGCCATCCGCGGTTCCGCCGTCCGCCTTTTCTCGCCGTGACCCAGATCTGTTCTTCTCCGTTCTCTGGGTACCCTCAAGGCGCCGTCCGCCTTTTCTCGCCGTGACCCAGCTCTGTTCTTCTCCGTTCTCTGGGTACCCTCAAGGTTAGATAGGTTTACCAAAGGTTTGATTCCATGTTCTTTTCTGTTCTGTTCCATTCCATCAATTTGAAAAACTGAACAAGGTTTGATTGCTTATGCTGTTATGCATATCAAGTGTTTGTGTTAATGCCATTTTTATTTTAGGGTTTTTTTTACAGCAAGGTTGTGTGGTTGTCCTTTGATCAGGTGTTGACGGTGATTTCTCAGAAGAACCATTCGCAGAGGCTCACCAAGCACCAGGTATTTGCCTTGCGTTGTGTTTAAATTTTTTAATTAGCTTTGAATTTTGTTCCTTTTCATCATGCTACTCTGTTGTTGAGACATTGCACCAGGTTTCTCCAACTTTAACTATGGTTCATTCACTTTATACACATGCTAGAAAACCACATGATTTTACCCTCTTATTCAACTTTAATTATTCAGCTCAACTAACATTGGATTCTATTTGTACTCTATCAGAACTTCAATCTTTTGTTTTTCTCTGTCTTGATGGGTTCAATTAAAGCTCGAAATTACATAATTTGTCTGCATATTACGTATAAAAAAGATTGTTCCCATTGCATTGATCCCAAATGTGCAATAACTAGCTGAAATGAAACTGTTGGTGAAATCAAATCTCTAATTAAGCTAAGTTTGCTTTGTTATTACGTTCCATCAACTTTGAAGATAGAACTTCTTCTCTTCAATAATTAACATGGAGTTTCAGTCTCCTCCAATTCCAAAGCTCTACCTTCTTTTATGCTTATCTTTCATCCTCTTACTTTCTTCTTTTCACGCTCATGCTAGTGGTTACAACTTCAGATTCTGTGGTATATATATTTCGCATCTTAGCTAGTCTTGCATAATATTAGTATTTAGCAAATGTTGCATGTGTTAGATGTTATTATTAGAATAAGATTTGAACTCTCTCTTACTCTACTCCATGTATTATTTGATATATTAGTTAACAGGGGAATTTGTGGTAGTTATGAGTATGGTAATTATGGTAGTTATGAAAATTTAATAATACTTGAAAAATATAGTTAAAATTAAAGTTATATTTTTTTATTATTTGACAATATTTTTTAATTTGATCATTCTTTATTTCTTCAAATTTGGGGAAGAAAATACGTATCTAGTTAGTAAACGAATGGTAATCAAATACTCATAGAAATTCTCCAAAATAAATAAATAAATAGATCGAACAGGCATAAAAATCTCTGTGCTCTTGAAATGTTGCTTTGTTCTCACAGTTGTAAAGGGTGTTCGCGGATCGTATCTATTTTTTCTCTCCTTTTCAATTTAAAAAGGAACAAAAGGACACCTAGTTGTACCTATTAAACATGTATGATATAACAGTAGGACCCAGAAGTTACTAACCAGCATATAGTGTTAAATTAGATCAAACAATGTGAAGTTCTATATAAATTAAGTATAACAACACAATATTTGCAGCACTAGGACCCATATTTCAAACGGTAAGGTTTAGAACTAACAGGTAGAGTTCATCTGAAGTCAAATTTATATTAATTTTGTTTGTCATGTTCGTAAATGGATTGCACTATGTTTAGGAGCCAGCATGTCATGAAGACCATAACTTGTCTTCCCTCATTGACTTGGGCACATGTGCAGATATGCATTTGTCACAATCACAATAAAACCAATTCACACCCATCTAAATAATAATTAGTAAATTACAACCAACATACATACATAGTAAATAATAATTAGTAAATTAGTAAATTGTTAGATTTACTGCTGCCAATCTGGGCCTCTAAATGAAATGAAACTAATTTTTCCTGAAACTCTAAGAAGTCTAGTTGGTTGCATAAAAAACTCTAAGAACTTTGTAGTTTAAGCTGTCTCGAATTTAGTTGCCTAAGTTTCCTAGTTTGTAGAATGTATAATTCTTGATTCACATTTGGCTGAACTTCCTAAAATAGTAAAAATGGATGGTTGGTTTTATTATTTATTGGTTTTTATATGAATCTTAGTTTTATTTCATGTTATTGTTGTCTAGGGAAGTTCTGAACCTATGTTTAATTGCATGATTAGATTAGATATACTAGGCTGCATATCCCTAAAGAAATTTATGAGTTATAAATAACGCTTCCCGTTTTGAAAAATGGTGCCTTGTGCAGAAAGAAACTGAATTCTGATTCAGCAGCAGTAGATTCTTGAGTACATAACTCCCAATTTATATGAATTTTTGATTTAAACACTGCTGCTGTCTTGCGAGATATATGAACATGCATTAGTTTTTGATACTTTGTGGTTGTTGTTTTAGAGAGATTTTTTAGTGGTATTCTTTTGATATATTGAGAATGATTAAATGTTATATAGATTAGCTATTGTCATTAGATTTATAAAGAATCAAATTCTAGTTGTAATGAACCTATACACTTTAAAATGACTTTAGTATTAATTTTACTTTTAAAAAAAGAGGTAATGACCAATTCGGTACCCGAAAGATTCAAACGCTGACATTTTGGTACCCAACTATTGATATTGACAAAAATGTACCTGAATGATTTAAAATTTTGCCAAGCGTGTCCAAGAGCTTGCCGGAACATAGCTCCGGTGAGTACGATGCTTACGTGGTGGCCGAATTTTGCTGACAAGGTTAGTGTTATATTAGATGGAATTTCTAATTTTAATTATGTTTCTCCTACTTGGAAAATAAACTAAACCTAATTTGAACATTATTTTTGCCCCAAATTAATTTTGCCCTAAAACCCAATTAGCTCTCCTTGCTCTGTCGTAGAGCACGATCCCAATCTGGAAGATGCAAGTAACTAGGGCTCGTGGAAAAGGTGGAACCGTGAGAAAGCACTCATCCATAGCCTTCGACGTTGATGGTGGTTCTGGAGTTGGTAGTAAACTCTACGATGGGTGTTGCTTTTGTCCCCTTCCGGTGGTTCCGTTGAAGTCGAAGACAAGTAGCAACCCTGATAGATGGTTTCTACGTTACCCTCTGTGGAAGGTAAGGTTAAAATGTTGATGTTACGTGAGGAAATGATGCATTCTTCCTGGCTTTATTTTCTCCACTTTTCAGATTTAATTTTCGATCTTCTCTGATTCATGAAATTTTTGTGCCATGCTAGAACACACAAAGACGTTGTGGGTATTTTCAATGGTTGGATGAAATTGAAGAGCAATGTGTGGATGGAGAAGTTTCTTCAGAGAATAGCAACATGGTGGGTATAGCAGACCTAAAAAATAAAAGCAGAATCAACCAGGAGGGTAGTGATGGCCGGAAAAGGGATAGGATGATGATGGTGCTTCCTGTGGTTAATGACATGAAGGAGCAAGTGAAGAGGGTTGAGTTCTTGTTGATTGTTATCTGTGTATTGCTTGGGTTAAATCTGGTTTTGAGTCTGCTGTGTATGGCTAAGTAGGAAGACAATGGTCAAATTTAAGATTTTAGGAATGAAATTTTGTTTATTTGTAATGTTCTCCTAATTGTAATTGAGATGAATTAATGGATGCACTCTTATTAGTCTTCTGTGACTGAGTTGTTGCTTTTGAATTATGAGCAAGCCAAATATAAGATAGGTTAGCCATTGATGAAGAAATGGCATAAACAGAAGCTGTATAAAAACACCTGTCTCATAGCATGAAAACATAATCCATAAGTATCCATAGTAACATACCTCAGACCCAAAATAACAAAAGTTTTGCCCCAAAAAACTATCATGGCATAATGACAGTAATGTTGATAACAAGTAATACTAAATCCTCTGCAACATGGAACTAAAAACTAAACAGCCCATAATGGCATTTACTTGCATAGTATCTACATTAGGTCCAACATGAAACTAAAAACAAAATGAAAACCCAAGAAAGAAAGCTGTCACTTCTTGATGCTTGCTGAAGGTTTTTTCTTCTTCAAGGATGGGGTGGGCATGAAGCCTGTGAACCTGCTCTGTGTGGCTGGGTTTGCTGCTGCCATGGTTTCCCTAGTCACAGTTGGTGGCCTAGAGGATGCTGAATTTTGGGCTTGCAGAGTGGGCCTACCCAAAGGACCTTGTGACATTGACCCAGGCCCAGTACTTGGTCCTGCAGCATTGGTTGGTGTGGCTGGGATCTGACAATTAGACCCAGCATCATGGCTGGCAACCCTAGTTTGAGGTGCTGTTGAGGTTGGGGGTCTTCCTCTTCGGATGGTCCTGCCCTTGCCTCTTGTTGGTGGTATTGGTGGTGCTGGCTCTACTGGCCTTGCTGCCACTGGAGGTGCTGGTCCTGAGCTGGTTGCTGGTGTAGTGGCTGCATTAGGGGGTGCAGCAGTTGTTGTGGTAGACAAATCAACCTCAGTATTCTGTATGAGTTGGGTGATTAGTTTAGGGTGGGGCTTTCTCAGTTCCAGGTGCAACATTTTGGGAAAGAACAAGGTTTGAATTAAAATACAAAAGTTTACCTCATCAGGTTGACTCTGTGGGTGGTTTTGAGTGAGGTTTTTCTCATCTGCAACATGTGCAGCATGTGCAGCTTCCATGGTCTCCTCCCAGTTAGCTTCTTGCTCTCTAGCTTGATCCTCATCAATTCCTTCTTCTTGAGCTGGTGCTCCATTTGATCTCTCAGGGCAAGTCCTACTATTATGTCCAACCTTGCAGCCAGGCAATAAATAAATTAAATCAGTATTCAAACAGTTTATGTATGATTGAATGATATTATGTAAGTAGATAGTAGATAATAAACTTGATTCACTTACTCTCTTGCAGGTTTGACATGTTATCTGGCCATATCTTCTCTTGGCATGGTATTGGCTCCCAGAGTCTTGCTCGCTGCTGTCCTTCTTCCTTTTCTTGGAAGGTCTGCCAATATGCCTCTTGTATGGAGGAGGCAGACAAGGCAACCCTTCATGGTGCTCCCAATACTCTTGGCTTGGTATGCTGTTAATGTGAAACTGGTAAGTCCTGTTGTATGCCTCCATGGTGAGCTTGTGATGGACATAGTCTTCGGGCTTCTCATTCTTCCTCTGGATTGCTGCAATACCATGACAGCATGGTAGTCCAGTCAGCTGCCATTTTCTGCAGGAACATGTCCTCTCTCTTGTGTTCACCCTGACTCTGTGTTGCCACTTTCTGACTTCAAATTCGTTATGTTCATCATCACCACACCACTGTGCCTCCCAGTAGTTAGCTTGTTTTTTTCCTTCTCTAATCTACTCACTTGTATAGGGGCTATAAGTCCAGTGTAAGCCATCAGTGCGTCCTTGTGAGTTGCCATCGTCTTCATGATATAGAATCTGAGCTCCTCAAGCATTGTCAGAATGCTTTTCCCCCGCAGACCCACAATAGTTGAGTTAAACGATTCACAGTTGTTGCTAGTCAAGCTATCAACCTTTGGCCATTCAGAAAACTTGCTCCTTGACCACTGTTCTTGCTCAAATTTATCCAAATACTCCCATGCCTGTTTATTGATCCTTTTCACATTAGCCATTGCATCCTTGAATTCTTGATCAGTAGTTGCTTTTGCACATTGCCAGAATGCTCCCTTAAGCTCCTTATCCTTCCATCTTTTGTTCAGATTTCTCCACATATGCATACAACAAAATCTATGCTTCACACCTGGCATCACATCCTGTAATGCTGGTATCAATCCCTGCATTCATGGGTAAATTCAGCAGTTAACATTAATACACTAAAGTTACTCAAGTAGGACTATAAGAACAAGAACAATAATGATTGGATACACTGCATATTACCTTCTGCTGGTCGGACATGAACACCCAGCCATTCTCATTATAGTCCCCTATGTCAGTATTTAACTCCTCGAGAAAGAATCTCCAATTTTCCCAAGTTTCTGCATCGACAACACCGTATGCAATTGGAAATAGCTGGTTATTCGCGTCCTGACCTACTGCTGTCAGTAACTGCCCTCCAAAGTACCCTTTCAGAAACGTACCATCTAACACTATGAAGGGTCTGCACCCTGCTTTAAATCCCTGCTTACAAGCAGCCAAACATACATACAAGTTCCTAAATCTTGGCAACCCTTCCTGCTGTGGAGTTGTCCCCATGTTGGCTCTTGTCCCAGGATTAGCCTTGATGATCTCATTCAGATAGTCTCTAAGTCTCAGGTATTGATCCTTTTCTGTTCCTTCAATAACATCTTTGGCCTTATCCATAGCCCTGTACATCATCCTCTCATTAACTGAGATGTCATACTCCACCTTAAACCACTCCTGTGCCTCCCTTTGTAACATGTTAGGATGGATTCTGAGTTTAGGCACAAGCTCTTCAGCAACCCAAGCACAAGTCACTGACTTACTCTTGTTGCTTCTCGGACACGTATGCTCATCCACAAATGTTTTAATCTGAAACGAGGATGGATAGTTGGTCCTAGAACAGTAACACAACCAAGGGCAGTCGGGGTCATAGTAAATCACCCTGCACCTCTTCTTCTCATTCCTAAGATAGAAAACTTGTCTCCCAATCTGTATGTTGTACTTTTGAACCGCTGCTTTAAAGTGTTCCATGGTCTCAAACTCCATGTTCAACTCCAGAGTAATTTTCCCAAAGGGTGTGTTCGGGTTATGTTGAGGAAAAATAGGTTCATCTTCATCATCAGATCCAGGAGGGCTATACAGTTCATCAGACTCGTATTGGTACATCTCAGGTCCCATCTCTCCATCTGCTCTGTTTGGGTTAGGCACCTCTACCCTTGGTGCTTCATCATCCTTTCCAGTTACAATCCTCTGCCCAGATGGTTGAGGCCTAGGATGATTTCTCCTTGAATTTGTCCTATCCTTTCTTTGTGTTTCTGTATCTGTTAATACATCAGGTGATACTTGTCAGCCATCATGCAATATTTATCAAAAAATGCTGTAACAAAACAGAAATAATATGTTTACCTGCTGCATTTTCTGTAGCCATTTCCTCTGCCCTCAACTCATCCACCACTGGTTCTTCAAGGTTAACACCTTCATTGGCAACATGTGCATCATAATCATTGGATTCATAAAACCAATACTTATCCAAAAATGCTATAACAAAAAAGACCTAATATTTTTACCTCTTGCATTCTGAGTAGCTGCTTCCTCTGCCCTCATCTCATCCACCAATGGTTCTTCATTGTTAGCACCTTCATTGGCAACATGTGCATCATCATCATTCCTCTCATGTGTTTGTTCATTTACTGTTTCACCTTCTAGAGGATCACCCTCAGGCTGTTCAGATTCAGCAGCTCTCCTTTCTTGTGATAAACCACTGGGTGGTGGTCTTGGATGCCTCTTTCTCACCCTCTTAACAACTTTTTCTGGAGCTGCAGGTTGCTCAGTCTCTTTATCCCCATTCCCATGATTCACATCTTCATTCATAACACCACCCTCTCCGGCCTCCGACTCGTTAACATCAACACCCTTCTCAGTCACAACTTCATTCAAAGTCTCCTTCACAACAACTGTTATATCCTTACTCAACTGATTAACCTCGCCAGTTTCCGCACTCACAACTTCAGTTTTCCTCTCATCATCGGGTGGATTGACCTCAACCACACTCTCACTGCTACCAGAAGGCACCACATTGTCATCAATGATTTCAGGGTTGGCATCAATAGGGTGATCAAAGTAGAGATGGACAGTGTTGTCGTTTTTAATTGCACTCTCACACATCCTCATCACTTCAGCATCTGTCCTCAGTACTCTAAGACCCTGACCTAATTCGAAACCAGGTTTTAGCCAATATGCCTCACTATATCTAGGGTAACCCAGGTCTAAAAATAACCCTTCAACAAAAAATAAATTACATGTCTCCACATTCACCCTGTGTATCTCAGTGACTAAACCCCCTTCGTATATCACATTCCCATCTCTAACCTTTTTCAAGCAACCCATGTGATGATACACAAACGTAACTAAACGATCCATCTAAGAAATAGTAGAGAGAAGATACAATGAATAAAGAGGATGTCACCAGCAAACGCAAAAAACCAGAACATAAACAAAGAACATGAAGCAGAACGTACCTCTTCGTAGGGTTGCTCCTTGCGAACAATGGTGATCCCACGATGCCACTTGAGAACCGTTACCCTTGATTCGACAATGCCTCTCGCCTTGTATCCTTCTTCTTCGCGCCAAGCTTCGAGAGCAACGTCTCTCCCTCTCTACGTGACCTTTGATTTTCGCTAGTGACACAATAACCACAGTAACTTAGTAACTAGTAACTTGGTATATGCTAATTGGGTTTTAGGGCAAAATTAATTTGGGGCAAAAATAATGTTCAAATTAGGTTTAGTTTATTTTCCAAGTAGGATAAGCATAATTAAAATTAGAAATTCCATCTAATATAACACTAACCTTGTCAGCAAAATTCGGCCACCACGTAAGCATCGTACTCACCGGAGCTATGTTCCGGCAAGCTCTTGGACACGCTTGGCAAAATTTTAAATCATTCAGGTACCTTTTTGTCAATATCAATAGTTGGGTACCAAAATGTCAGCGTTTGAATCTTTCGGGTACCGAATTGGTCATTACCTCTTAAAAAAATTATGGTTTGAAAATTGATTTTCTAAAAACGGGTTTTAAAAGTGGATTTTTTGTTAAAATATCTGGTTTGAAAATTGAATTTTTAAAAACAAGTTTTAAAATTGGATTTTTGTTTAAAAAAACTGGTTTTAAAACTGGATTTTCAAAAATTGGTTTTAAAATTGAATTTTTGGTTAAAAAATTTGGTTTTAAAACTGGATTTTATTAAAAAAACCGGATTTTAGATTTGAATTAAAAAAAAACGGATTTAAAACCGGTTTTATATATAAAACTGGATTTAAAACCGGTTTTATATGTAAAACTGGATTTAAAACTGGTTTTTATATGTAAAACTGGATTTAAAACCGGTTTATAAATAAAACCGGATTTAAAATCTAAAACCGATTTAAAACCGGTTTTTGTTTTTTCAAACCGGTTTAGAACCGGTTTCTCTCTTCAATCCAGTTCTGGTTTGGTTTCTTAAACCATAAAACTGGTTCTGAAATGGATCTAGTTTGGATTTATAAAAATCCAAACCATGCCCAGCCCTAGCTAAATGGATGTGACTTTGAAGATTTGTGGCAGAGTAATTTATTTTGATCGATTATGCATAAGATACTTGTAGATCAATCAATAATAACAAATTTAATAGATAAGATTGGAAGTAAATGAATAAAAATTATTAATGGAAGAGTAAAACATCACCGCTTTTCGAATCTTGAGTTTATCTGTAGAAACTGAACTAAACTGCTTTTTCATATAGAAACTGATTTTAAACTAATTTATAATGTAGTTCTCAAAACTTAAAGTGATTTATTTGCTAAAATTAATTTTAACATATAAAAAATTAATTTTAATCTCTATTCTCTTTTTTTTTTCTAACTGTAAAGTTGTGCATAAATCAAATACTAAAAAAAATGCATTTTTTAAAAACAATTTATGTTTATTTATTTTTTATATATTTAATATAATTAAAAATGTGACAAAAAAAATTATACTAAAATTAGAATAAAAATAAGCTTGTAGTCAATTAAATATTCTCATTACAATATAAACAAAATATTAGTAATTAGTAATTAATTAAGCTGAAGACATAGAGGGTCAGACTTTTAATATTAAAAAAAATGCCACTATACCCTTTTTCTTTAGTACTCAAAAGAATTACGGTTATTTAGAAAGAAAAATAATTTCATTTTTTACTTGGGTATTCATGAATATTATTAAATTTGTAAAACTAAAATTGTAAATTGATAATTTGGTAAAACGAAGAATTTGATAATAATTTAAGTAGGGGAGTTTTATGGTGACCAAGGTAGCAGTGGTTAAGAATGGCCAAAGATTAATCTACAAATAAGAGGTTGACATGTGGAATGGTTGATTATAACGAGAATTATTTTAAAAATATGTTTTTGTGAATTACATTAAACCAAGCTATCCATAATTTTCACAAATTTCCCAAAAAAATTTTTGTGGGCCTTGGACAATATAGACAAAAAATGGAAAAAGCTAAATTATAAGAAAAAAAATATAAATACACCAAAAAAAAAGAGATAAACAAAAAAGTTGTGCAGTTAATAAAAATGAAAAACTAAGTATAAAAAATAAAATAAATGTGCAGTTAATAAAAATAAATAAACCAAATATACACACACAATGACCACGTTTTTGTGCAAGTATTTGAATTATTTTTGTCGTATATATTTATTTAAAAAATAATCAATCAAAAAATTAAATTAAAAAAAAATATACTCAATTACAAATTTTAATTATAAAAAATTAATTAAGAGATATAACTAATATATAATAGAAACCAAATGATCAGTATAAATATTTGAATAGAAAAAAAATAAACTTAAAATTGTATAATACGACAAATTTTGATTTTAAGTTTTCAGCTTAGTTCTTTTTTATATTATTCATTTAAAGAAAAAATCAATAATTATTAATAGATATATAATAAAAAATTTAAAAAAATCAAAATATAATGCAATTAAATGAGGTTTTACTCAATTTGTTGGTTTGGAATTCAATTACGAAAATTTAAAATAACTAAAAATAATAAGATTTTTTTATAAACTTTAAATTTATGTCGTAGTTTCTTATTTTTTTATTTTTTTACTTGGTTTCTCATTTTTATTAATTGTATAGCGTTTTTGTTTATCTCTTTTTTTTATGTATTTATATTTTTCTTTTTTTCTTATAATTTAGCTTTTCTCATTTTTTGTCTACATTATAGGAAGGCCCACAAAATTTTTTTTGAAAATTTGTGAAAATTATGACTCATTTACATGAATGTAATTCACAAAAGCATATTTTTAAAATGATTCTTATTATAATCAACCATTTCACATATCAACCTCTTATTTGTAGGTCAATCTTTGGCCATCCTTGATCACTACTACCTTGGTCACCCAAGAACTTCCCATTTAAGTATTGAAAAAGAAAATATATGTAAATACTTTTTTTATTATTTAATTATTTTTATTAGTATTTTTATTTTGAAACTAGATAAAAAAAATTGAACCTATTCAAAGAAAAGACTAAAAATTATATTTAAAAAGACTAATATGATTTTCTATTAACAACTTAATTATTTTTCTTAATATCGTTTTTTTTTTCGATCATTACTCATTCTCCATGTTGAAGCGTTTTTTTTAATATGAGTTGTGCATAATGAATTTTATGCCATTGTAACTTTCTAACAATTGAAAAAACGTTTAGTTTTAATATTATTATGCTGTAAAACTAAAAAAATTAGTAAATAATTGGCTAATAAATTAATTATTATTTAAAAAAATTAAAAAATTAAATTTTATATTTTAAATAAAAGAATAATTAAAATATAAATTTTGACACAAATTTTAAAAATTTTGATTTAAAATTAGGCCGAGCGAATCCAATTGGTTGAACTGAGGTCAAAACGGGCTCAAGACCCAACCTAACAAGTTAATAAGTGAGCTTCCTCTTCTTCTCCTTCCTCATTGGAAGCACGCTGGTTTTTGGAAAAGGGAAGTAAAGAACATGCAAACCCTTGGTTCCAAAATTCAATCTCACATAATTTTTGATTTAGAACTCCGATCGACGAGCCGTTTGTATCAACCTAAGTTTTTGGAAAATTAAATAATGTGTTATTTACGATTTATTATAATTGTTGAGAATTTTATTTTAAAAAAATTATTTTACTGAGGATAATTAAATAGAATTTCATGAAAATTGAAGTTTAAATTAATTAGAATTTTATTATAATTGAATATTTCACATAATTTTAGTAAATTGAAAAATAAGAAAGAATTGTGTTCGGTAGCTCGGGTACTGGACGATTCGGGGAGATCCTTCGGATGGTAAGGTGGGGTTTCCGCCTGGTTCAGAGTTGCAAAGATGGAGATGGAGCAGCCAATTTCCCGAGTTTTCGGTGTGGAGAGAGGAGGTGTCACCTGCAAAGAAACTCCGACGCCCAAGTCAGTGTCGTGTACAGGTGGTAAAAGAGAAAAGTTGTGATGACGTACCTTGGGGGAGGGGTAGGACCCTCCCCTTATATACATTGTCAGTGGGGTGGGCCCCGCAAGGGAAGGCCTCTTTCCAGGAAGCTTCGCTTTCCACAGCTGTCAAGCAGCTGGCAGCAAGGACGCGTGTTCGGGCCGGGAACCAGGTGATTCGTAAGCGCTGACCCGACCGTGCAGGCCGGTTAGTTGCGAGTCAGGCGCTAACTCTGCTCAGCTAGGCTGGGCCACAACAGTAGCTCGTGTACCGGACGGTTCGGAGAGATCCTTCGGATGGTAAGTGTAAGGCCTAAAACTTTTGAAAAGCCTTATTTTAAATTGATTTCAATTTATTTATTCATTAAAGATTTTAATTTAGAAATTATTTAATTAAAGCTAATTAAATCAAGTTTTGATAATTAAATTAGAATTTCTTTCTAATTTTATAATTGTTGGATAATTTTCTATATTTGAACTATAAAATTTAGTAATTGCAAAATAATAAGAATTTTGTATAAATTGATTTAAAGAATTGAGATTTTGGAATTTAATATATTTTAATTTTTATGAATAAAATAAATTAATTATATTATCTCTAATTATTGAATTAGAGTCTTTATTTAAAAATAATTTATAAATTGATAAATAATTAAATAGTATTTTTACAAATATTATTAATAGATTAAAAATTGGTTCTTGATTTTCAATTACTCCTAATTTTAGTGAAATGACTGAATTACTCCTGACCCTAATTCCCAAATTGGGAACCCTAATTCTAAATCCCTAATCAGAAATTCAATTTCCCTTTCCCAGCCGCCATTACCCCTCCCCCCTTTCTGAAACACCAACACAGCCTCACCCTCTCTCAATGTAACAAACACACACGCATACTGAGGGAACGAGAACCAGAGAGATATAGATCAGAGAGAAGAGGGAATCCGAGAGAGAACGAGGGCGCCGGTGGAGGGAGGAGCTCGCGCCATGCTCGTGAACCGCCGCTTCCTCGCGCCGTGAATCCCGTCGTCCCTACCGCAGCCGTCCGCGCTGTCGTTCTTGCCACGAAGCCAGCGCCGCCGAGCCAAGTGCCATTGCGTCATTGCGGCTGTGTGATAAACCCCATTTTTAGGGTTTATCTTGTACTGAATTTAGAGTATTTTGATGACCTTTTCTCGCATTTAGCCTATGAATTGGCATGGTTTTGTTATCTCTCCCGTATTTGTGCTTAAGTGTAAAAACATGATTTTTAAGCCTTTAATTTGATAATTTTAATTCATCCTTGATTCTATAAGATGCCTTGATGTGTATGTGGCGAGCGCATATTCGTGGCCTACTTCCATTCCCTACTTTGGTCACTAGTATGGCCGCCCTAGCTGAGGTACCCTGGTTGGATGATGATGTGATACCACCACCCCCAGATGACGATGACAAGGAGGTTACTATTCCTTGGGGTGGTTGGGTGCACGAGAAGCCCCCAGCTAGACGCCGTTCCAGGGCTAGAGCAGTAGTGGGGACAGCAGGACCGTCAGCCTCTACAGCAGCCCCATCCTCTTCTACAGCAGCAGCTCCATCTTCTTCGACAGCTCCTCCTTCAGTACCTGAGCCTACTTACCTACTGGTCCAGCGTCTGTTTCGGTTTTTAGAGCGGAGAGGCTCCATGTCAGACGCCGACTGGATCGGATGGATCAGGCGCTCATCTCTCTTGGCGTTGAGTTACCTCCGCTTCCAGACTCTCCGGCCTCCGATGAGCAGGATCATCAGGAGGAGGCTGCGGAGGCGCCGACTCAGCAGGATGCACCTCCAGTTGCTCCAGACACTACAGAGATACCACAGACCCATGAGGAGCCGGTCCCACAGCCACAGCCGGTCCCACAGCCAGATTCAGCAGCTACCGTTGTACCTTCCACTGATCCTCCGGTTTAGCATCGAGGACGATGCTTGGTCTTAAGTGTGGGGAGGTCACCGGTAGCACCACTAGAGGACTGGTGAACAATTTTGGCCACTTTCCTTGTTATCTTATTTTGCATACCTCTTGTATATATTTGAAGCATTTTGAGTCTATTTTGGTTTTCTTTACTGCTTATTTTGGATTTTAGATACTTTGATGCTTATGGATATCTTCAGATGTTTTAGATGATAGATTTCATACTTTTAGTTGGATTTTTTCTTATACATTTTTGCATATCTTTCTTTTTAGTTTGTGGTTGTGATTAGAAATCATACTTTGAATTGCAAAACTTAGTCACCCTTTTTGCATAAGAAATTGGTTTTAAGCAGAAAAGGAAAGGGTAAACTAAGGAAATTTTTGAATTTTTTTTCAATCACAAAAATTCTTAGTCAAATATTGAGATTTTTCAAGAAATTTAATCATAGGGCACTAACCCAATTGATTGAGGAAAACTTTTGGTGAAACTTGCTTGAATTCATACTTTGTGAAGCATGTATTGAATTGAGAACACAAGCTTGTGAGACTTGAGCCTATTGATATGGTTACATTTTATAACCACTTATTTTCCATTCTTGTGTGAAATTGTTCTTTTTCTATGATTGTGATCCTTGATTTGCTTAATTCTATATGTCCATTTATTTTTGTATTTATGCATTTGTATGATTGAGGCTATTATTTCGTTAGCCCACTTACCCAAATACCCTACCTTTTACTCTCCATTGTTAGCCAATTTTAAGCCTATGCTTAACCAACTTATTTTCATTTTAGCACATTACAAGCCCAAGGCGGAAAACCAATGAAAAGTCCTTGTTTGGATCTTTGATTAGCCTAGGCTAGTGAGAGTGTTTATTATTCAAAGTTGGTGAGGATTGAGAACATTGGAGGGGATAAAAGGGGTAGTACACTTTCATATTTAGGAATTGGGAACATATTCATGTATTGATTAAATGTATAAAACCTTATGCATTGATGTTCTTGTATATAAAAAAAAAGGGAAATGAGAAAAAAAAAAGAAAAGAAAAATAATATGGAAAAGAAAAAAAATATAAAAAGAAAGAAAAATAGAAGAAAAATAATAAAAAGGGGACAAAATGCCCCAAAGTGAAGCTCAATAAGATCAATGCATAAGTGTTGTGAAATGAAAAGAAAATGCATGAGTATGTGAAAAAGTGAGGAATGGGTAGTTAGATTAGTACTTAATTGTATAGGATGTCATAGGTTAGGTGGGAAGTCTAAGCTTATCAAAGATTCAAATTTCAAACTCACTTAACCAAATATGCATCCTACCTTGACCCTAGCCCCATTACAACCTAAGGAAAGACCTCATGATGAATGTATGCATGCATTGAATAAATGTTGATTGTTAGAAGAAGATCAAACTTTGGAAAGTATGATTAGGAGAGAATTGAGTGAATTAACCCTTAAACACTTGAGTGAATAGAGCGGATACACATCCGGTGAGAGTTCAAAAGTTCAATCACATGTGTTCACCCATATTATTTATATTCTTGCAAGCTTGAACTCTTCTTGATAATTCAATATAATTGTGGTTTGGACTTAACTCCTATTGCCCTAGCTATTGTGCTTATACATGTCTCTTGGGAATTGATTTGTTTGAACTAAGCATTTGCATTTACTTAGGTAGTTGCATTTAGATAGGACTCATATAGTTTAGTTGCATTCAATAAATGTCATACCCCTTAGTTCCTTCTTATTTTAGCATGAGGACATGCTAAGGTTTAAGTGTGGGGAGGTTGATAAACCCCATTTTTAGGGTTTATCTTGTACTGAATTTAGAGTATTTTGATGACCTTTTCTCGCATTTAGCCTATGAATTGGCATGGTTTTGTTATCTCTCCCGTATTTGTGCTTAAGTGTAAAAACATGCTTTTTAAGCCTTTAATTTGATAATTTTAATTCATCCTTGATTCTATAAGATGCCTTGATGTGTTTGCTAGTAATCTCAGGTTAAAATAGGCTAGACATGGATCAAGGGAGCAAGGAAGAAAGTATGCAAGTGGAGAGAAACACAAAAGCCAAAGAGATCGATCTCGACCAAGCACGCGCACGCGCACAAGGCGCTCGCGCGCACGCGTACCGTGCGCGCACGCGTCGAAGCTCGCACATGACTTCATTAAAGCAACACGTGCCTGGTGATTTGAGAGGGTTTCTGAACCCATTTTGGCGCCAATTGCTGAGAGAAAGGAATAAAAGGATCAAGGATTGAAGGGAATCTAGGGAATCCAGCATATAGCATAATTAGGATTAGTTTTAGAGTTAGAGAGAGAAGCTCTCACTTCTCTCTAGAATTAGGATTAGGGTTAGATTAATCTCTCTTCTTAGATCTAGGTTTAATTCATGCCTCAATTCACTTTTCCTTCATCAAGTTTTAATCTTCTCCTCTTCCTCTTTCTAGCTATGTACTTTAATACTTGTAATTCTTCATTTTATTTTGGATAGATTGTTGTTCCTTTGTTTTCTTTCAATAATGCAATTTGAGGTAATTCATGATAATTGTGATTTCCTTGATTGTTGTTGTTAATTCTTTGCAATAATTATTGCTAGATTTCATTCTTGTTGTTGATTTACTATGCTTTCCTTTTATGCCTTCCAAGTGTTTGATGAAATGCTTGGTTAGGTTTTAGTGTAGGTTTTGTTCCTCTTGGCCTAGGTAGAGTAATTAGTGACTCTTGAGTTATCTAATCCCTTTGTTGATTGATAATTAGAAGTTGCTAATTGATTTGAATGCCCCTAAAGCTAGTCATTCCTCTAGGAGTTGATTATGACTTGAGGAATCAAATTGATTCATCCACTTGACTTTCCCCCATGGTTAGAGGTTAACTAAGTGGTGGCAATGAATAATTCTCATCACAATTGAGAAGGATAACTAGGATAGGACTTCTAATCTTTATACCTTGCCAAGAGCCCTTTTATAGTTGTTAGTTTATTTTTCATTGTCATTTACTTTTCATGCTTCTTATCCAAAACCCCAAAATAACTCATAACCAATAACAAGACACTTCATTGTGATTCCTAGGGAGAACGACCCGAGGTCCAATACTTCAGTTTATAAATATAGGGGTTTGTACTTGTGACAAACAACTTTTTGTATGAAAGGGTTATTGTTGGTTTAGAAACTATACTTTACAACGAGATTTCATTAGTGAAATTCTAAACCGTCAAAAACCCAATCATCAAAATGGCGCCGTTGCCGGGGAGTGCAATGGTGTTATGTTATTGGTTATTGTACATATGTGAATAGTGTGAATATCTTGCTTTTTGCTTTATTTGCTAGTTGTAGAATTTTATTTTCTCTTTCCACCATGAATTCTCACTTTGGCTATGAGTGTGATTACAACTATGTTGTAGGTGATGAGAACTTCAATGAGGATGTGTACCAAGGATAGGACAATCAAAGGTGGGAGGAGCCATATGCTTATGATCAATCCTCATGGCAACAACCTCCACCAATGCACTATGAAGAAGAGCCATTCTATGATGCACACCAATCAAATGGCTATGGTGAATCCCCTTGTAACTTTCAAGCACCACCACCATACGCCTATGAAACATACCCTCAACACCAATCGCACTCACAAGCCTATTTTCACCAAACACTTCCATATGAACCCAATCCATATTCGTCACACCATCCAACTTTTGAACCATATGAGCCATACATGGAACCACAATTCCAAGACCACTACTACCAAGAACCACCTCGATGCACACCACCTCCACAATTCCACCAAGAAGAACCACCTTCCTACCATAAACCCTCTTCCCAAAATAATGAACCTTCTTACTCACCCTAAGCCCCAATAGACGATCCTCTCACTTTGTTACTTCAAGGACAAGAAGCCATGAAGCGGGATACACTTGAGTTTGTGACTAATTTGACCAAGGTGGTGCACACTTTAGCCCACCAATGTTTGAATACTCAAGGTACTTCCATGACGACATGTGAGAAGTCAAAAGAAGAGCAAAGTATGAAGGAGAAATTGGACAGTCCGGTAGAGAAGGGAGAATCAAGTTTTGTGTTAGAACATTGGGAGGAGCCTATGATCATTGGAAAAGAGGAGGAAGTGGTTGAAGATCTAGGAGATGTTGAAAGTCCAAGGGAATGTAGCATCATGGAGAACTCTTCCAAGAAGCTTGATATTGATGTTAAGGAGGGTGCGCAACCTCCAAGGCATATCATCGTTGGAGATTTGGAAGAAGCTTATCAAGAAATGGATTCAATCATGGATGAATTTCTCTCTACAATGGAATCCTCTCCCATTGGACATGAAGTTGAAATTATAGAAGAGTGTGCACAACCTCCCAAGGAAGACGAAAAGGGCATGGTGTATATTGAAATTGAAGAATATGAAGAGGTCGATCAAGAGATGGATTCATTCATCAATGAATTCCTATCCAAAGTTGAATCACCTCCCATTGGACAAGATAACGTTCTTGAAGACAACACCAAGCCAAGTGAAAAAGGGGATAAGATTGAACATGAAGAAACCTGTGAAGAGGTGGAAACAACCAAAGAAGAGCCTAGCGAAGTAGACCTTGCATTGTCTAAGTGTGGGGAGGTCTCCCTTCCCAAGACACCATCCAACACAACATTCAAGTGGGTGAAACTCTCATCCCTAAGCTTCACTTTCTCACTTGAATATGGTTTAATTGAAAATGATGGTCAACTTCGAGCTCTTTGTAGAGTTAAGAGTAGGAAAGAATTGTGTAATGGTTGGAAATTCGGTATAAAAATCATAAAGGCCAAGACTTTAAGGTATAGGAATGAGGATGGGACGGAAATCACCGTATATGGGTCTAGAAGGAAGCATTGGTGGAATAAAGAGAATTCTATGTGTCAACCACCCTTATGTCAACCACCCGTACGGAAAAATCATGAAACTCAACTAACGGATGGGTGTGAAGATAAGATATGGGATCCCGGTTCGCTATGTGAAGACCAACTATGGGAACTCATATCTTGGGTAGAACTTTGCCCAAGCTTGATGAAAATGGTTGGAAATTCTGTCAACTAATTGAAAAGCAAGGATCCTTGGAGATTCAAGGATGAGTACAAACATAAGCCACCATGACAATAAGCGCCCCAAAATGTCCAACTTAAGGACTTAAACTAAAAGTGCTAGGTGGGAGACACCCCACCATGGTAAACTCTTTCCACTTTCTTTTAAATTTGCTTAATAAGTGATTTGAGTTACCATCGTAGGTAGATTTTTCATATAAATTTGTTTGTACAACTTAATTGTTAGTATATTCACATGTATATTGTGTTTAGTAGTAGATGAATAATATCAAATTGCATTTTTGTGAATTGCATTTTTGTGTTTAGTAGTAGATGCATAAAGAGTTGTGAGCAATATGGGGAGCACCTGAGCATAATTTCCATGAAAAAAAAGGGGGCGGATGCGCGCACACAATGTACGCGCACGCGTCCCTGTGCGGATGCATCACATCACCCACATTCCAGAGAGTTGGGCCTCTATTGGGCAACCACTATGCCATGAGCCCAACATGACCCATGCTGACGCGCACTACGTGTGTGCGCGCCAATCATTAGAACAAGGAAGTGCACGCGGACGCGCACCTGCCCCGTCCGCATCGATCTGCTGCTGCAAAATTTTGAGCCAAGCCCCAGAGAGTTGTGCTGGATCTGGGCTAACTTTAAGCCCCTAGCCCAACTCAATCTGCGCGGACGCGCACTTGCCGCGTGCGCGCCCATATGCCAAAAGGAGGAACAGACACGAGCACACGCATCGCGCTAGCGCGCCTTATAGCAAATTACCAATGTACGCGGACGCGCGCTTGCCGCGCGCGCATCCCTTACATGATGCTGCCACTCTAGGCCTTTGCCCAGAGAGTTGGGCGTGAGTCAAGCCCACTCTAAGCCTCAAGCCCAACCCCGTGTACGCGTGCGCGCACTGTACGCGCACGCGCCGTTGAATAGTTTGCCCATCCACGCTTTAGCGCGCTGTACGCTCACGCGTGGGTCCTTAGTTTCTTCAAAGTATGCGGACGCGTAAGGTGCGCGCTCGCGTCGATTAAAAAAAAGGGATAACCCTAATACGCGAAGAGCGTTGCGCAATCGCGCACTCTCTCTTCTCCCTCATCATCTTCTTCTTCTTCTCACCTCAACCGCCGCTCACAGCAGCGCCGTCACTGCCACCGCACGGCCAACCTCTCTCTCTCACCATCAACCAACACCCATTCGCCCTCTCTCTCATCCACTCACTCCACCCTCTGTTCTCTCGCACAGCCCACACACCGCCGCAGCCGCCGCCATCTTCACCGCCACCGTCCACGGCGGTGCCACTCATTGATTCTGTTGCTTCCATTCCAGCCCCAATTCCCCTTTCCATTCTCAATTTTTCTCCGCTCCCAGGTTCCTGCTCAAATTCTGTTTGTTTTTAATTGTTCAATTCTGTTAGCTACTGTAATTTTCTGTTAGTTAGTTAGAGTTTGAATTCTGCATGATAGGTTAGTTAGAAATAATTGCGGTTAGGTAGCTAGGACTGGATAGAGGATTCTAAGTCTGATAAGTGCTCCGTTTGTGTTCATATTCTGTTTGTTGGCTTGTCTGATAAGTGCCAATTTTGAGTTGCTCTGTTTGTAATCTGTGCTGCCTGTATGCTATCTTTTTGCTGCTGTGATTAGTTGATATTGTAATCATGCTAGTTGTGCTATGTTGCCATCCGGGAACGTCCAATTTTAAGCCGAGATGCTGCCCAATTTTCAAGAAATTTAATTTCACTTTGGTCTTTATTATAATTTTGGGCTAATTCTTGTTACTTTTGACTTCCAGAATTGGCCTTGAACGTTGTGAACATGAACCACGACTCCTATTTTCTTTAAGCCTCATTATCATCATTCCACTAACTCACTTTTCCAACTTACTAATTTCTTTAACCATTTCACTTCCACTCACATTTAATCCTCTTTAACCATTTTTTCAAAAAAAAAAAGTACGATGATAATATGGCTTAATGAATTAGAGCGGTTGACTTTCGTGGACATTGCATCCTTGGTTTCTTGTTCGCTTATGCTTACGAGTTTACCAATTTACCTTTCAAGTTCAGTTCACATCATGATTGTTTATTGGCCAAATGATATCCTGAACATGCTTTCTTTGCTTTGTGCTACATGCTTTATTGCTTATATTCTATCATAATTCTTTTTCAGGATGTCGGATAAAGGAAAGGCTATAGCCACTTCTTCCAAGAAAAGAAAACACTCTACACCCTCTATTCCCTCCATCTACAAGAATTATGCTAAGAATCCCCTGAATGACGAAGAAAAAGAAAATCAGTTGTTACCTTCTACTGACCCAACTAAGTTCCCCAATCTTTTCTGTGAGCTTCGTCTTTCCAAGTATCGGACGACGAAACTGAATACCGAGAAGAAGCTTGTCCTTCCCAATGATGTACGACGCTCCATTACTAGTCGGATCCTAGAGTTGGGTATGGATTTTGTTGACAGAGATCTGGGGGATATCAATATTTCTTGGGTGAAGGAATTTTATTGC
This sequence comes from Arachis stenosperma, assembly GCF_014773155.1. Classification (NCBI taxonomy): domain Eukaryota; kingdom Viridiplantae; phylum Streptophyta; class Magnoliopsida; order Fabales; family Fabaceae; genus Arachis; species Arachis stenosperma. The sequence goes on from NC_080385.1 coordinate 134,330,907, forward strand.
AATTTCTTCCGTCCCACTTTGGATTCAGTTCAGTTGAGGGGTAGAGAAATCATGATTACTGAGGCTGCTATAGAGGAGGCATTGCAGTGCCGACATCTTCCTGGTGGCACCTGTGCTCATCAGCAGGCTGAGTTGGCTATTCACAGCATGACCTTTGATTATGAGGCGCTTAGGCGCGTGATCGGTTTACCAGATGCTACATGGGTCATGGATGCGAACAACACTAAGCCTAAGGGGATGCTCTTTGCTCAGCTGACTAGATAGGCCAAGACTTGGCAGATGATATTTGCCCACTATGTCTTGTCCACCACCCACTTCTCTGAGATCCCCATGGAGATGCTACTGCTGATTGGGTGTGTTATGGAGGGGAAGGATGTTTATTTTCCTCGACTGATCCGGCAGTGTATGTGGCGAGTGCATATTCGTGGCCTACTTCCATTCCCTGCTTTGGTCACTAGTATGGCCGCCCTAGCTGAGGTACCCTGGTTGGATGATGATGTGATACCACCACCCCCAGATGACGATGATAAGGAGGTTACTATTCCTTGGGGTGGTTGGGTGCACGAGAAGCCCCCAGCTAGATGCTGTTCCAGGGCTAGAGCAGTAGTGGGGACAGCAGGACCGTCAGCCTCTACAGCAGCCCCATCCTCTTCTACAGCAGCAGCTCCATCTTCTTCGACAGCTCCTCCTTCAGTACTTGAGCCTACTTACCTACTGGTCCAGCGTCTGTTTCGATTTTTAGAGCGCGAGAGGCTCCATGTCAGACGCCGACTGGATCGGATGGATCAGGCGCTCATCTCTCTTGTCGCTGAGTTACCTCCGCTTCCAGACTCTCCGGCCTCCGATGAGTAGGATCATCAGGAGGAGGCTGCGGAGGCGCCGACTCAGCAGGATGCACCTCCAGTTGCTCCAGACAATACAGAGACACCACAGACCCATGAGGAGCCGGTCTCACAGCCACAGTCGGTCCCACAGCCAGATTCAGCAGCTACCGTTGTACCTTCCACTGATCCTCCAGTTTAGCATCGAGGACGATGCTTGGTCTTAAGTGTGGGGAGGTCACCAGTAGCACCACTAGAGGACCGGTGAATAATTTTGGCCACTTTCCTAGTTATCTTATTTTGCATACCTCTTGTATATATTTGATGCATTTTGAGTCTATTTTGGTTATCTTTACTGCTTATTTTGGATTTTAGATACTTTGATGCTTATGGATATCTTCAGATGTTTTAGATGATAGATTTCATACTTTTAGTTGGATTTTTTCTTATACATTTTTGCATATCTTTCTTTTTAGTTTGTGGTTGTGATTAGAAATCATACTTTGAATTGCAAAACTTAGTCACCCTTTTTGCATAAGAAATTGGTTTTAAGCAGAAAAGGAAAGGGTAAACTAAGGAAATTTTTGAATTTTTTTTCAATCACAAAAATGCTTAGTCAAATATTGAGATTTTTCAAGAAATTTAATCATAGGGCACTAACCCAATTGATTGAGGAAAACTTTTGGTGAAACTTGCTTGAATTCATACTTTGTGAAGCATGTATTGAATTGAGAACACAAGCTTGTGAGACTTGAGCCTATTGATATGGTTACATTTTATAACCACTTATTTTCCATTCTTGTGTGAAATTGTTCTTTTTCTATGATTGTGATCCTTGATTTGCTTAATTCTATATGTCCATTTATTTTTGTATTTATGCATTTGTATGATTGAGGCCATTATTTCGTTAGCCCACTTACCCAAATACCCTACCTTTTACTCTCCATTGTTAGCCAATTTTGAGCCTATGCTTAACCAACTTATTTTTCTTTTAGCACATTACAAGCCCAAGGCGGAAAACCAATGAAAAGTCCTTGTTTGGATCTTTGATTAGTCTAGGCTAGTGAGAGTGTTTATTATTCAAAGTTGGTGAGGATTGGGAACATTGGAGGGGATAAAAGGGGTAGTACACTTTCATATTTAGGAATTGGGAACATATTCATGTATTGATTAAATGTATAAAACCTTATGCATTGATGTTCTTGTATATAAAAAAAAAAGTGAAATGAGAAAAAAAAAGAAAAGAAAAATAATATGGAAAAGAAAAAAAAATAGAAAAAGAAAGAAAAAAAAGAAGAAAAATAATAAAAAGGGGACAAAATGCCCCAAAGTAAAGCTCAATAAGATCAATGCATAAGTGTTGTGAAATGAAAAGAAAATGCATGAGTATGTGAAAAAGTGAGGAATGGGTAGTTAGATTACTACTTAATTGTATAGGATGTCATAGGTTAGGTGGGAAGTCTAAGCTTATCAAAGATTCAAATTTCAAACTCACTTAACCAAATATGCATCCTACCTTGACCCTAGCCCCATTACAACCTAAGGAAAGACCTCATGATGAATGTATGCATGCATTGAATAAATGTTGATTGTTAGAAGAAGATCAAACTTTGGAAAGCATGATTAGGAGAGAATTGAGTGAATTAACCTTTAAACACTTGAGTGAATAGAGCGGATACACATCCGGTGAGAGTTCAAAAGTTCAATCACATGTGTTCACCCATATTATTTATATTCTTGCAAGCTTGAACTCTTCTTGATAATTCAATATAATTGTGGTTTGGACTTAACTCCTATTGCCCTAGCTATTGTGCTTATACATGTCTCTTGGGAATTGATTTGTTTGAACTAAGCATTTGCATTCACTTAGGTAGTTGCATTTAGATAGGACTCATATAGTTTAGTTGCATTCAATAAATGTCATACCCCTTAGTTCCTTCTTATTTTAACAAGAGGACATGCTAAGGTTTAAGTGTGGGGAGGTTGATAAACCCCATTTTTAGGGTTTATCTTGTACTGAATTTAGAGTATTTTGATGACCTTTTCTCGCATTTAGCCTATGAATTGGCATGGTTTTGTTATCTCTCCCGTGTTTGTGCTTAAGTGTAAAAACATGCTTTTTAAGCCTTTAATTTGATAATTTTAATTCATCCTTGATTCTATAAGATGCCTTGATATGTTTGCTAGTAATCTCAGGTTGAAATAGGCTAGACATGGATCAAGGGAGCAAGGAAGAAAGCATGCAAGTGGAGAGAAACACAAAAGCCAAAGAGATCGATCTCGACCAAGCACGCGCACGCGCACAAGGCGCTCGCGCGCACATTGGAGAATCGGCCAGGGACGCGCCGCTACCGTGCGCACGCGCGAAGCTCGCACATGACTTCATTAAAGCAACACGTGCCTGGCGATTTGAGAGGGTTTCTGAACCCATTTTGGCGCCAATTGCTGAGAGAAAGGAATAAAATGATCAAGGATTGAGGGGAATCTAGGGAATCCAGCATATAGCATAATTAGGATTAGTTTTAGAGTTAGAGAGAGAAGCTCTCACTTCTCTCTAGAATTAGGATTAGGGTTAGATTAATCTCTCTTCTTAGATCTAGGTTTAATTCATGCCTCAATTCACTTTTCCTTCATCAAGTTTTAATCTTCTCCTCTTCCTCTTTCTAGCTATGTACTTTAATACTTGTAATTCTTCATTTTGTTTTGGATAGATTGTTGTTCCTTTGTTTTCTTTCAATAATGCAATTTGAGGTAATTCATGATAATTGTGATTTCCTTGATTGTTGTTATTAATTCTTTGCAATAATTGTTGCTAGATTTCATTCTTGTTGTTGATTTACTATGCTTTCCTTTTATGCCTTCTAAGTGTTTGATGAAATGCTTGGTTGGGTTTTAGTGTAGGTTTTGTTCCTCTTGGCCTAGGTAGAGTAATTAGTGACTCTTGAGTTATCTAATCCCTTTGTTGATAATTAGAAGTTGCTAATTGATTTGAATGCCCCTAAAGCTAGTCATTCCTCTAGGAGTTGATTAGGACTTGAGGAATCAATTGATTCCACTTGACTTTCCCTATGGTTAGAGGTTAACTAAGTGGTGGCAATGAACAATTCTCACAATTGAGAAGGATAACTAGGATAGGATTCTAATCTTTATACATTGCCAAGAGCCCTTTTATAGTTGTTAGTTTATTTTTCATTGTCATTTACTTTCATGCTCTTATCCAAAACCCAAAATAACTCATAACCAATAACAAGACACTTCATTGTGATTCCTAGGGAGAACGACCCGAGGTCCAATACTTCAGTTTATAAATATAGGGGTTTGTACTTGTGACAAACAACTTTTTGTATGAAAGGGTTATTGTTGGTTTAGAAACTATATTTTACAACGAGATTTCACTAGTGAAATTCTAAACCGTCAAAAACTCAATCATCACTGTGCCGTCACGAATGAGGAGAGAGGCGACAAAGGGAGAGAGAGAGTCCGTGGTAGAGAAAGAGGAAGCACACTCGCGAGGGATGTCGAAGCTACGCTCCGCCACCGTGCTGCACAAGGTCGCCGTCGTCGCCTCAAGGCTCGCCATCGTCATCCTCGACGGGTGCCCTTGTTGCCGCTGGTGGAGTCAAATCCGCCGCTGGTTTGAGCTAAGGAGAAGCGCATGGAGAGGTGGTGAACGAAGCCATTGTAGGAACCGCCATCAGAAAGGGTTCAGGTCGCCATTGATGGGGATAGCCGGAACTGTTCCGAGGTTTTTGCCATTGATTCTAATTCTATTCTATTTCGGTTGAAGCTGTTGCTGCCTCAGTCGCGGGTGAGTCGTGCACTGCCACCAGAGTCGAAGACAGCACCAGCCTTGTTCTGATTTTAATTCTCCTATTCTTGAAATTGTAACGCTTTAAACCTTGCTCTGTTTTTATCTTATTCCTTTGTTTTCTTCCTGGCTTAATTATAGGATTATGGATTACTGTTCTAATCGTTGTTGGTTTATCGTTCGAAAAAGACATAATTAATGCTGAGGTCGTTGTTGTTCTTGCTTCGAAAGAACTGATGTCACCGTTGCTGCCATTGGTTCTGAATCTTATTACATTGATTCTGGTTTGCTTTTCTCCTTGGTTCTCACCTATTTCGCACGTTCTGTTTTGTCACTTTTAATTGCCATGTTCTTGTTTTAATTCAATTCTGGTTTTTAATTTATTTTGAATCTTCCAGAGCTATGTTTGCTTTTGATTCTTATCCACTTCGAATCCTTGTCTTGCTACAACCATCGTCACTGCCATAAGAGATTGATAATGCTGCTGTTTCGGTTGCGTGCTTGCTGCTGCCATAAAATTAAAAGAGAAGGGAGTTACCACGTTTAATCTATGTGAATTCAGCTAATCGAGGTAGGGGCATTTTTATTAAAACTCATTTTATTCTTAAGAGTTGTTATAAATTGAGATTTAGGCTAGTAAATATTTTTGGTGATTATGGAGTCTTATGAGTTGAGCTAGTTCTAAATATTGAGTTGATATTGAGATAATGAATGAAAGATTAGTTTGAAAAATTTGATTCGAATGTTTATCAAGTATAATTTGAGAATTGGAAAATGACTTGATGTTAGAATCAGTTTGACTTCGGAAAACGATTTGAGATTTGTGAATGACTTGGGTTTGAAAATGTTGGAAAGAGTTTTGAGAAAATGTTAGTTGACTTTGTTGGAAATGAATTGGAATCTGGAAAGGGTTATAATGTTGGAAATGAGCTTGATTTGTAGAAAAATGAATTTAAGTTGAAAATGGTTTGAGATATTAAAATTGTCCTGATTTTGGAATTGAGTTGAAAAGAGTTTGAGAAATGGTTTTGTTGGGACCCAGAAATGGTGGCAGAGAGTCCGAGTATTAGAGGAGATGCTGCCGAAATTTTATAAATTGGAAGTTTCATTTGAGATAATTTAAAAAGATTTGTTTTTAAACATTAATTGTTTTAAGATTGGTTTACAATGAACGGAATGGAAGGAAGGATGATGAGGATTTTCTTTGAAATATGATTTTTGAATGAATTTGGAAATGAGATTTGGATTGAGGAATGGTTATGATATTGAGAAATGTTGAGATGTGGATTGAGAACGTTGAAACATGATCTTTGAATTATTTATATGGCTTATGAATTTGAATTATCTGAGATACGAGGTTCCCTGGATTAAGTGTCGTGGCTTGCCACCACGTGTACCAGGTTGAAAACTCGATACTCTGTTGACCTACGACGTAAGTGTGACCGGGCACTATATAAATTCCTGGGAATGTTACCCCTATTGAGCAATATTGATTATTTGAGAAAAAGCTATGCATAGACTCTTGGGGATGCACGTCGGGGGACAGTCTAAGGACAATTCAGACTTATCGGATTGGCTGGATAACCAACAGATGAGCCTCATCAACTATAGGACAGGCATGCATCATATGCATTTGTGTGCTTTGTTTGGGTTTGCCTAATTGCTAAACTATTCTTAACTGCTACTTGATCTATTTGCTGTAACTGCTACCTACTTGTGCTTTCCTTGTCTGTCTTGCCTGTGTTTTTCCTGGCGTGCTACATTTGAGAATGAACTTTGGTGCTGAATTAGCGATTGTGTTTTTGATTGTGTGGTTGGTTTCTGACTGAGATTTTCTTTTAAGAAAGGAAGGATTTTAGATTTTTGAAAGATTAAACATTATTTTTTGAAAAAGGTTTGGAACATTTACCTATTGGTTTTTAAAAGATTCATAAGGCAATGATAATCACTGAGCTTGAAAACAGTTTTCTTATTAAATATCTTCTTATGACAACTTTGAAACTCCATGGTGAGACCGTGTGGTTAGGTTCTCACCCCCCTACAGTTTTACCTTTTCAGGAACCGAATGAAGAAGCATTAAGAAGAGTTATACTGCATTTGGTTTATATGTTGTTGTATTAATTAGATTATTTTCCTCCTTCGTCTTTGTTATTAGAAGTTTGTAAGAGGGATAGGAATTGTATGTTTTATATGTATATTATATTGTGAGTTATTATGTAAGGAGTCTTGTATATGAATCTATGCCTGCTTGTATTTTTCTTAAGATAAAGTATTTATTTCCGGTTTTCAAAGAAATCAGCAATACAGTGTCGAGTCACAGGCTCCTATTTTAGTATTTAGTATGTAAAGTAGTCGTAATACTTCTTGCTATTAGAGTCGTACAGCCGGAAGCGTGACTTCTAAGAGTGAGGGTGTTACAGTAAGTTGGGGTTTCTGCCTGGTTCAGAGTTGCGAGATGGAGCTGAAGCAGCCGATTTCCTGAGTTCTCGGTGTGGAGAGAGGGGGTGTCACCTGCAAAGACACTTCGATGCCCAAGTCAGTGTTGTGTACAGGTCTGTCGCCGTGGGTTATTTCTGCCATTCAAGCCATCAATAAAGGGAGCCTTGCTGCTATATGCTAAGAGGAAGAGGAGCCACTGTCGGAAGAAGGTGCCACTCCTGTGGGTAGAAGAAAGATGAGTCTCACAAGAATCAGGTGTAAGAAAGGGAAACAATGCTTTTGCTGCTTCTGCGTGGCCGCCGAAGCCCTCTGCTGTTGTCGGAGCTGCTGTTCGGCTGTCTTGATTGCGTTGTTAATGCGACATCGAGGTAGGGGATTTATTCTAAAATTAACTGTTTTAATTTATGAATGCCAATGAAGTTTAGTGAGTAACTGCAAATAATTTATAAATATTGTGTGTGATTGATTGATAGAAATAAGCTTGGTTTGAGGTTGTGAAATTTAGATTAAGTTTGGTATTGAGACGATGTTCTAGTGTTTCAATTAGTTTATTGAGTTTAGGTTATGGTTGTGAAGGTCACTGGATTTTGTTTTTGTGAGTGATTAATTGAGAAGATTAATATTGGTTTTGATGCTGTGAGTGAAATTGTTGAAAATTCTGATTTTATTTGATTATGCTTAATTGGTTGAGTTGTGGCTGTATTTTGATTATTGAGAATAAGTGTTTGCTGTTGATTTTAGTTATCTGATATATCAGAATTGCTGTGAAATTGACTTGTGATTGGTTGGAATTGGTTTTGGTGGTTATTGAAGGATTTGAACTTAAAGGATCAAACTGTTCTTAAGAACCTGATTTTGTGAATTAATATAGTAACTTTAAGAGTACATAAATAATTCTGTAATGGCTGGAATTGCGTGTGGTTAAATTCTGAATGAATTTGGACAAGTCTAGTTGATTCAGTTTAATTTTTGAAGTCGGATTGGTTGATTATGTCGAAAATTGTGAATCATGATGGAAATGTTAATTATTGCAAATTGTGAATTTCTGATTGATTGGGAAGTTTTGCTTGATAATTGTTGAGAAAAAGGGGATGAGTTGTTAAGAAAGATGGAACCCGTAAGGATGGCTAAGTCCGAGTTTTAGGCGAGGTGTTGCCAAAATTTTATAAAATTTGAGGTTTTGTTATAAATGTTATTTTATAAAAATTTGAATTTGGAAAATTATATTATTTGAATTTTGAATTTATTGAAAATAATAGATTTTGTTTTGAGTTTTATTTATTATATTTTGAGTTCAATTTATTTAGGAAAGGATTATATTATTTTGAGTTCGATTTATGTAGCAAAGAATTATGTTTTAATTTTAATTTGTTTAAGAAAAAGAATTTTTATAGGGTCGATTTAAATATGAAAAGACTTATCTTGTAGGGCTTGTTTGATGATGGTTAACGATTATTTATAAAATTAAAAAGTGATTTGATTCAAAAATTCAAAGGTAGAGATTATGAAATGATTTGGTGATTGAGATTTTTGGGAAACAATGTCTAAGAAAGTTAAGGAAAGTTTAAAAAATGGAAAGAAGATTTGGTTTTAAGTAATGGTTTTAAATACGGGAAAAACCCATGAACTGAGGATCGTTGTTTTGTTTGTGAATTTATCTCGGGGAAACCCACAAAATGAAGATCGTAGCTTGTTTTGTTGATCTCAAGGATAACCCACGAAGTGAGGATCTCTGTTTTGTTTACGTATTGATCTCGGAGAAACTCACAAATTGAGGATTTCAGTTTTGTTGTATGTTGATCTCGGGAAAAACCATGAACTGAGGATCTCTGTTTTGTTTGTGTGTTGATCTTGGGGACGCCCACGAACTGAAGATTATTGTTTCCCCTTGTGCGTATATTATGGGGTCGCACTTTGCGTCAACTGCCGGTAGTCACGAAGGAGTGGTATTCTTATGATGAGCGGATAATTTGTACGCTTTTTGGCATTGTTTTTAGTATGTTTTTAGTATATTTAGTTGAGTTTTTAGTATATTTTTATTAGTTTTTAGTTAAAATACACTTTTCTGGACTTTACTATGAGATTTGTGTGTTTTTCGTGATTTCAGGTATTTTCTGGCTAAATTGAGGGACCTGAGCAAAAATCTGATTCAGAGACTGAAAAGGACTGCAGATGCTGTTGGATTCTGACCTTCCTGCACTCGAAGTGGATTTTCTGGAGCTACAGAAGCCCAATTGGCGCGCTCTCAACGGTGTTGGAAAGTAGACATCCTGGGCTTTCCAGCAATATATGATAGTCCATACTTTGCCCAAGATTTGATGGCCCAAACCGGCGTTCAAAGTCACCTTCCGATTTCCCAGCGTTAAACGCCGGAACTGGCACCAAAGTGGGAGTTAAACGCCCAAACTGGCATAAAAGCTGGCGTTTAACTCCAAGAATAGTCTCTACACGAAAATGATTCAATGCTCAGCCCAAGCACACACCAAGTTGGGCCCGGAAGTGGATTTTTATGTCATTTGCTCATCTTTGTAATTCTTAAGCTACTAGTTCCCTATAATAGACCTTTTGCTATTGTATTAGAGTCTTGGAATCTTGGTAGCTATCTTTAGTCTTATGCTATCTTAGATCATGGGGCTGGCCTCACGGCCATGCCTAGACCTTGTTCTTATGTATTTTCAACGGTGGAGTTTCTACACACCATAGATTAAGGTGGGAGCTCTGCTGTACCTCGAGTATTAATGCAATTACTATTGTTCTTCTTTCATTCAGCTTGTTCTTATTCCAAGATATCACTTGTTCTTCAACTTGATGAATGTGATGATCCGTGACACTCATCATCATTCTCACCTATGAACGTGTGACTGACAACCACCTCCGTTCTACCTTAGATTGGGTGAATATCTCTTGGATTCCTATACACGACGCATGGTTGATCGCCTGACAACCGAGCGCTCGCCTGACAACCGAGCCAGCCATTCCGTGAGATCAGAGTCTTTGTGGTATAGGCTAGAACTGATGGCAGCATTCAGAGAATCCGGAAGGTCTAAACCTTGTCTGTGGTATTCTAGTAGGATTCAATGATTGAATGACTGTGACGTGCTTCAAACTCGCGATTGTGGGCGTTAGTGACAGACGCAAAAGAATCACTGGATTCTATTCCGACATGATCGAGAACCGACAGCTGGATAGCCGTGCCGTGACAGGGTGCGTTGAACATTTCCACTGAGAGGATGGGAGGTAGCCACTGACAACGGTGAAACCCTTGCATAATGCTTGCCATGGAAAGGAGTAAGAAGGATTCGATGAAGACGGTAGGAAAGCAGAGAGACGGAAGGGACAAAGCATCTCCATTCGCTTATCTGAAATTCCCACCAATGAATTGCATAAGTATCTCTATCTTTATCTTTATGTTTTATTCATATATCACCCATAACCATTTGAGTCTGCCTGACTGAGATTTACAAGGTGACCATAGCTTGCTTCATACCAATAATCTCCGTGGGATCGACCCTTACTCGCGTAAGGTTTATTACTTGGACGACCCAGTGCACTTGCTGGTTAGTTGTGCGAAGTTGTGTTTATGCCATGGTATTGAACACCAAGTTTTTGGATTCATTACCGGGGATTATTTGAGTTGTGAAAAGTATTGATCACAATTTCGCATACCAAGTTTTTGGCGCCGTTGCCGGGGATTGTTTCGAGTATGGACAACTGACGGTTCATCTTGTTGCTTAGATTAGGTACTTTTCAGAGTTCTTAAGAATGAATTCTAGTGTTTCAAGGTGATGCTCTTATCATCACCAAAGCTGATTGATTCTCATCAATTTAGCTCTTGAATGCAATGTACTGCTGAAGCTTGGCTATTCATGTCTAATTCCTTTAGAATGAAGCTTTAGACTAACATTGCATGATTCCTGGAATTCTCATTAAGAATTTTGATACCTTTATTTTCTTTTTCCACATAAATTTCGAAAAAATCCAAAAAAAATTTATTACAAAATCATAAAAACCAAAAATATTTTATGTTTCTTGTTTTAGTCCAGTGTCTCATTTTAAGTTTGGTGTCTTGCATGCATTGTTTATATGATCTTGGTTCTATTTTCAAGTCAATAGTACAGGGAACTGAAGATTCAGAACATGCAGCAGAGGAATTACACAGAAAAAGCTGGGCGTTCAAAACGCCCAGTGAAGAAGGACAGACTGGCGTTTAAACGCCAGCCAGGGTGCCTGGTTGGGCGTTTAACGCCCAAAAAGGTAGAGCATTGGGCGTTAAACGCCAGAATGTGCACCATTCTGGGCGTTTAACGCCAGGATGGCACAAGAGGGAAGATTTTGTTTTTAATGCAAATTTTTTTCAAGTTTTCAAAGTTTTTCAAAATCAAATCTTTTTCAAATCATATCTTTTCAATCAAATCTTTTTCAAAATCAATTTCTTTCTTTTTTTAGATACTTACTAACAATTAATGATTTGATTGAACATTTCAAGTATGTTGCCTTTTCTGTTGAGAAAGGTTTAATGTTTGAATCATATTTTTTCTTGTTAGGCAAGTCATTAATTTTTAAAATCAAATCTTCTTAAATTGTTTTTCAAATCATATCTTTTTCAAAATAGTTTTCAATCATACCTTTTTTATTTCTAATTTCAAAATCTTTTTCAAAAATCCCTTGATTTCTTTTCCAATCTAGGTTTTTGAAAATCAATTCAAGTTTTTCAAAATATTTTTAAAATCTTTTTAACTTAATTTCTTCCCCTCTTCTCACATCCTTCTATTTATGGAGTAACACTCCTCCTCAATGCACAATTCGAACTCTATCTCACTAAGTTCGAATTCTTCTACCTCTTCCTTCTATTTTTCTGTTCCTCTGACACCTCAAGGAATCTCTATACTGTGACATAGAGGATTCCATATTTTCTTGTTCTCTTCTCTTTCATATGAGCAGGAGCAAAGACAAAAGCATTCTTGTTGAGGCTGATCCTGAACCTGAAAGGACCTTGAAGCGAAAGCTAAGAGAAGCTAAAGCACAACTCTCTGTAGAGGACCTAACAGAAATCTTCAAAGAAGAAGAACCCATGGCAGCAAAAAACAACAACAATGCCAACAATGCAAGGAAGGTGCTGGGTGACTTTACTGCACCTACTCCCGACTTCTATGGGAGAAGCATCTCTATCCCTGCCATTGGAGCAAACAACTTTGAGATTAAGCCTCAATTAGTTTCTCTAATGCAACAGAATTGCAAGTTCCATGGACTTCCATTGGAAGATCCTCATCAGTTTTTAGCTGAATTCTTACAAATCTGTGACACTGTCAAGACTAATGGGGTTGACCTTGAGGTCTACAGACTTATGCTATTCCCTTTTGCTGTAAGAGACAGAGCTAGGATATGGTTGGACTTACAACCTAAAGAAAGCCTGAACTCTTGGGAAAAGCTAGTCAATGCCTTCTTGGCAAAATTCTTTCCACCTCAAAAATTGAGTAAGCTTAGAGTGGAAGTCCAAACCTTCAGACAGAAGAAAGGTGAATCCCTCTATGAAGCTTGGGAAAGATACAAACAATTGATCAGAAAATGTCCTTCTGACATGCTTTCTGAATGGAGCATCATAGGTATTTTCTATGATGGTCTCTCTGAACTGTCCAAGATGTCTTTGGATAGCTCTGCTGGAGGATCTCTTCATCTGAAGAAGACGCCTACAGAAGCTCAAGAGCTCATTGAAATGGTTGCAAATAACCAATTCATGTATACTTCTGAAAGGAATCCTGTGAACAATGGGACAAGTCAGAAGAAAGGAGTTCTTGAGATTGATACTCTGAATGTCATACTGGCTCAGAATAAGATATTGACTCAGCAAGTCAATTTGATTTCTCAAAGTCTGTCTGGAATGCAAGCTGCACCAGGCAGTACTAAGGATGCTTCATCTGAAGAAGAAGCTTATGATCCTGAGAACCCTTCAATGGAAGAGGTGAATTACATGGGAGAACCCTATGGAAACACCTATAATTCTTCATGGAGAAATCATCCAAATTTCTCATGGAAGGATCAAGAGAGACCTCAACAAGGTTTCAATAACAATAATGGTGGAAGAAACAGGTTTAGCAATGGCAAGCCTTTTCCATCATCTTCTCAGCAATAGACAGAGAATTCTAAGCAGAGCCACTCTGACTTAGCAACCATGGTCTCTGATCTAATCAAAACCACTCAAAGTTTCATGACTGAAACAAGGTCCTCCATTAGGAATTTGGAGGCACAAGTGGGACAGCTGAGCAAGAAAATTATTGAACTCCCTCCTAGTACTCTCCCAAGCAATACAGAAGAAAATCCAAAAGGAGAGTGCAAGGCCATCAACATGGCCGAATTTGGAGAGGAAGGAGAGGCAGTGAACGCCACTGAGGAAGACCTCAATGGACGTCCACTGGCCTCCAATGAGTTCCCTAATGAGGAACCATGGGAATCTGAGGCTCACATTGAGACCATAAAGATTCCATTGGATTTACTTCTGCCATTCATGAGTTCTGATGAGTATTTTTCCTCTGAAGAGGATGAGTATGTCACTGAAGAGCAAGTTGCTAAATACCTTGGAGCAATCATGAAGCTAAATGACAAGTTATTTGGTAATAAGACTTGGGAGGATGAATCCATTTTGCTCACCAAAGAATTGGATGACTTGACTAGGCAGAAATTACCTCAAAAGAGACAAGATCCTGGGAAGTTTTCAATACCTTGTACCATAGGCACCATGACCTTCAAGAAGGCTCTGTGTGACTTAGGGTCAAGTGTAAACCTCATGCCTCTCTCTGTAATGGAGAAGCTAGGGATCTCTGAGGTACAAGCTGCAAGAATCTCACTAGAGATGGTAGAAAATTCAAAGAAATAAGCCTATGGACTTGTAGAGAATGTTCTGGTAAAAGTTGAAGACCATTACATCCCTACTGATTTCATAGTCCTAGAGACTGGGAAGTGCAAGGATGAATCCATCATCCTTGGCAGACCCTTCCTAGCCACAGCAAAGGCTGTGATTGATGTGGACAGAGGATAATTGATCATTCAAGTGAATGAAGAATCCTTTGTGTTTATGGCTCAAGGATATCCCTCTGTCACCATGGAAAGGAAGCATGAAGAGCTTCTCTCAAAACAGAGTCAAACAGAGCCCCCACAGTCAAACTCTAAGATTGGTGTTGGGAGGCCACAACCAAACTCTAAGTTTGGTGTTGAACCCCCACATTCAAATTCTAAGTTTGGTGTTGGGAGGTTCTAACATTGCTCTGAGTATCTGTGAGGCTCCATGAGAGCCCTCTGTCAAGCTACTGACATTAAAGAAGCGCTTGTTGGGAGGCAACCCAATGTTATATTTTATCTATTTTTCTTTGTTATTTTATGTTTTCTGTAGGTTGATGATCATGAGAAGTCACAAAATCAATTGAAAAAGCAAAAACAGAAAGAAAAATAGAAAGAAAAACAGCACACCCTGGAGGAGAACTTGTTGGCGTTTAAACGCTAGTGAGGCTAGCAGATGGGCGTTTAATGCCCAGTCTGGCACCATTTTGGGCGTTTAACGCCAGAAAGGGGCACCAGACTGGCGTTAAACGCCAGAAAAGGGCAAGCACTTGGCGTTAAACGCCAGAAATGGGCACCAGCCCGGCGTTTAACGCCAGAATTGGCACAGAATGCATTTTTGCACGTCACTTGGTGCAGGGATGCCTTTTCCTTGACACCTCAGGATCTGTGGACCCCACAGGATCCCCACCTACCCCACCACCCTCACTCTTCCCCAAAAACCCTTCACCTATCAAATCCCATCTTTCTCTTCACCACTCACATCCATCCTTCATAAAACCCCACCTACCTCACCATTCAAATTCAAACCACTTTCCCACCCAAACCCACCCTCCCATAGCCGAACCACAAAGCCATCTCCCTCTCCTCCATTTCTTCTTCTACTCTCTTCTTTCTTCTTTTGCTCGAGGACGAGCAAACCTTTTAAGTTTGGTGTGGTAAAAGCATTGCTTTTTGTTTTTCCATAACCATTTATGGCATCCAAGGCCGGAGAAACCTCTAGAAAGAGGAAAGGGAAGGCAAAAGCTTTCACCTCCGAGTCATGGGAGATGGAGAGATTCATTTCAAGGGTGCATCAAGACCACTTCTATGAAGTTGTGGCCTTGAAGAAGGTGATCCCCGAGGTCCCTTTCAAACTCAAAA
The DNA here is from genome assembly GCF_014773155.1 of Arachis stenosperma. NCBI lineage: Eukaryota > Viridiplantae > Streptophyta > Magnoliopsida > Fabales > Fabaceae > Arachis > Arachis stenosperma. The sequence goes on from NC_080385.1 coordinate 134,346,168, forward strand.
AGAGTGAATATCCGGAGATCCGACATGAGATTCGAAGAAGAGGTTGGGAAGTTCTTACCAACCCCATTCAACAAGTCGGAATCTTAATAGTTCAAGAGTTCTATGCCAATGCATGGATCACCAAGAACCATGATCAAAGTGTGAACCCGGATCCAAAGAATTGGCTTACAATGGTTCGGGGGAAATACTTAGATTTTAGTCTGGAAAATGTAAGGTTGGCATTCAACTTGCCCATGATGCAAGGAGATGAACATCCTTACACTAGAAGGGTCAACTTTGATCAAAGGTTGGACCAAGTCCTCATAGACATTTGTGAAGAGGGCGCCCAATGGAAGAGAGATTCAAGAGGGAAGCCGGTTCAATTGAGAAGGCATGACCTCAAGCCCGGGGCTAGAGAATGGTTGGAGTTTATCCAACGCTCAATCATTCTCACTAGCAACCGGTCCGAAGTTACTATAGACCGGGCCATCATGATTCATAGTATCATGATTGGAGAGGAAGTGGAAGTTCATGAGGTTATAGCTCAAGAACTCTATAAGGTGGCGGACAAGTCCTCTACCTTAGCAAGGTTAGCCTTTCCTCATCTCATTTGTCACCTCTGTTATTCAGTTGGAGTGGACATAGAAGGAAACATCCTCATTGATGAGGACAAGCCCATCACTAAGAAAAGGATGGAGCAAACAAGAGACCCTTCTCATCATGAGATCCCTGAGATGCCTCAAGGGATGCACTTTCCTCCATAAGACTATTGGGAGCAAATTAACACCTCCCTAGGAGAATTGAGTTCCAACATGGGACAACTAAGGGTGGAGCACCAAGAACATTCCATTCTCCTCCATGAAATTAGAGAAGATCAAAGAATCATGAGAGAGGAGCAACAAAGACAAGGAAGAGACATTGAGGAGCTCAAGCACTCCATAAGACCTTCAAGAGGAAGAACAAGCCGCCATCACTAAGGTGGACCCGTTCTTTAATCTCCTTGTTCTTTATTTTTCTGTTTTTTGAAAATTATGCTTTATGTTTATCCATGTTTGTGCCTTATGATCATTAGTGTCTATGCCTTAAAGTTATGAATGTCCTATGAATCCATCACCTTTCTTGAAAAAAAAATATTCTTAATTGAAAAAAGAAAAGAATTGCATGAATTTCAGATTTTATAACAGATTAATTATTTTGATGTGGTGGCAATACTTTTGTTTTCTGAATGTATGCTTAAACAGTGCATATGTCTTTTGAATTTGTGGTTCATGAATGTTAAAGTTGTTGGCACTTGAAAGAATGATGAAAAAGGAGCTGAGGATCTGAAAAATCACAAAAATGATTCTTGAAGCAAGAAAAAGCAGTGAATACAAAAAAAAAGAAGGAGAAAAACGAAAAAAAAAATAGAAGAGAAAAAGAAAAAGTAAGCAGAAAAAGCCAATAGCCCTTTAAACCAAAAGGCAAGGGTAGAAATAAAGCTGTGATCCAAGGCAAAAGAGTGTGCTTAAAAACTCTGGACACCTCTAATTGGGGACTCTAGCAAAGCTGAGTCACAATCTGAAAAGGTTCACCCAATTATGTGTCTGTGGCATGTATGTATCCGGTGGTAATACTGGAAGACAGAGTGCTTTGGGCCACGGCCAAGACTCATAAAGTAGCTGTGTTCAAGAATCATCATACTTAACTAGGAGAATCAATAACACTATCTGGATTCTGAGTTCCTAAAGAAGCCAATCATTCTGAATTTCAAAGGATAAAGTGAGATGCCAAAACTGTTCAGAGGCAAAAAGCTAAAGCCCCGCTCATCTAATTAATACTGATCTTCATAGATGTTTTTGGAATTCATTGCATATTCCCTTCTTTTTATCTTATTTGATTTTCAGTTGCTTGGGGACAAGCAACAATTTAAGTTTGGTGTTGTGATGAGCGGATAATTTGTACGCTTTTTGGCATTATTTTTAGTATATTTTTAGTATATTTAGTTGAGTTTTTAGTATATTTTTATTAGTTTTTAGTTAAAATACACTTTTCTGGAATTTACTATGAGTTTGTGTGTTTTTCTGTGATTTCAGGTATTTTCTGGCTGAAATTGAGGGACCTGAGCAAAAATCTGATTCAGAGACTGAAAAGGACTGCAGATGCTGTTGGATTCTGACCTTCCTGCACTCGAAGTGGATTTTCTGGAGCTACAGAAGCCCAATTGGCGCGCTCTCAACGGTGTTGGAAAGTAGACATCCTGGGCTTTCCAGCAATATATGATAGTCCATACTTTGCCCAAGATTTGATGGCCCAAACCGGCGTTCAAAGTCACCTTCAGATTTCCCAGCGTTAAACGCCGGAACTGGCACCAAAGTGGGAGTTAAACGCCCAAACTGGCATAAAAGCTGGCGTTTAACTCCAAGAAGAGTCTCTACACGAAAATGATTCAATGCTCAGCCCAAGCACACACCAAGTGGGCCCGGAAGTGGATTTTTATGTCATTTGCTCATCTTTGTAATTCTTAAGCTACTAGTTCCCTATAAATAGGACCTTTTGCTATTGTATTAGAGTCTTGGAATCTTGGTAGCTATCTTTAGTCTTATGCTATCTTAGATCATGGGGCTGGCCTCACGGCCATGCCTAGACCTTGTTCTTATGTATTTTCAACGGTGGAGTTTCTACACACCATAGATTAAGGTGTGGAGCTCTACTGTACCTCGAGTATTAATGCAATTACTATTGTTCTTCTATTCAATTCAGCTTGTTCTTATTCCAAGATATCACTTGTTCTTCAACTTGATGAATGTGATGATCCGTGACACTCATCATCATTCTCACCTATGAACGTGTGACTGACAACCACCTCCGTTCTACCTTAGATTGGGTGAATATCTCTTGGATTCCTGATACACGACGCATGGTTGATCGCCTGACAACCGAGCGCTCGCCTGACAACCGAGCCAGCCATTCCGTGAGATCAGAGTCTTTGTGGTATAGGCTAGAACTGATGGCGGCATTCAAGAGAATCCGGAAGGTCTAAACCTTGTCTGTGGTATTCTGAGTAGGATTCAATGATTGAATGACTGTGACGTGCTTCAAACTCGCGATTGTGGGGCGTTAGTGACAGACGCAAAAGAATCACTGGATTCTATTCCGACATGATCGAGAACCGACAGCTGGATAGCCGTGCCGTGACAGGGTGCGTTGAACATTTCCACTGAGAGGATGGGAGGTAGCCACTGACAACGGTGAAACCCTTGCATAATGCTTGCCATGGAAAGGAGTAAGAAGGATTGGATGAAGACGGTAGGAAAGCAGAGAGACGGAAGGGACAAAGCATCTCCATTCGCTTATCTGAAATTCCCACCAATGAATTGCATAAGTATCTCTATCTTTATCTTTATGTTTTATTCATATATCACCCATAACCATTTGAGTCTGCCTGACTGAGATTTACAAGGTGACCATAGCTTGCTTCATACCAATAATCTCCGTGGGATCGACCCTTACTCGCGTAAGGTTTATTACTTGGACGACCCAGTGCACTTGCTGGTTAGTTGTGCGAAGTTGTGTTTATGCCATGGTATTGAACACCAAGTTTTTGGATTCATTACCGGGGATTATTTGAGTTGTGAAAAGTATTGATCACAATTTCGCATACCATCTTACCACCGACACGTATGCACTAAGGACACAAAGGGAAACCATATCTGGGACTTGTTCCTAGGTAACGTTGGGCTGCAGGGTGTAAACCGACACGTGAGCTCATGGTCTACTTAGGACATACATGCATCATATTGTTTGTGCATTTGCATTTGGTTGTGTTTGCTTGTATTACTTCTCTGTGGTTATGCTGTTTGTCTTTTTGTGACTTGTTCGTGTGTTGGTTTGGATCTCTTACTTGTGCTATTAGTTCACGGATGTATTGTGGCAAAATATTGTGATTGAAAAATGATTATGTGGCTAAGAGATGTGAAATGAAAATTTATACCGGTTCGGAATGTAATAAAATAATTTCGTTGTGAGTATAGCCCAAACCGATATTCGATCCTCAAATCAAAGTTTAATTTTGTTTGTCACGACTGCAAACCAATAAAAATACCGAGAGTATTAGATCTCGAGTCGTCTCTCAAAAGAATTGCAGTGAGGTGTGCACATTATTGATTATGGTATTCAAGGGGTGGTTTGCAAATAAGGGGACAAGGAATTAAATGGCAAGAAAATAAAGAAAATAACTAAAGAAAGCAAGTAATAAAGAGAGACATTCATGGCAAGGATTGAGAATATAGGTTTTCTATCCTAGTCATTGGAAGAAGGTATAATGTTATCTTCACATGAGAGAAAGTCAAATAAGACTAGTTAATCTCAATCCAAAAGTTCTAATCAACTTACTAATAGAATTAGCAAGAGATTAGAGTCAATGGAAACAATATTAACTAACAACTCTAGATCACCAACATAAGTTGGGTATTAATAACTCAAGAGCACCTAATTTCTCTTCCCAAGTCAAGAATGCTCAAAAACTACTCTAACATCCAACCAAGTATTTTGTCAAATACTTGGAAGGCATAAAAGAAAAGTATATTAAATTGCAAGAAATATAAAATCTAACAACTACTCAATGCAAGAAATTAACAATAACAACTCAAACAAACAAGAAAAGAACATAAAACCTCAGATTGCATTAAAGGGAAGAAGAATTAACAAGAGTTCATATAACATAAAAGTAACCAAAATGAGAAATTAACAAGAAGAAATAAGAAAATCAAGACAATAGAACAAGAAAAATTAAAGGAAACTGATATATGAAGAATTTGTATGTTGGTTTAGAATCAATCAAAATAAGAAACAATTCGTAGTAGCATAGTCCAAACCAACAAATGAATTCTCATAATCAAATGTTAATACAAAGGATGTCACAATCAAACCACAAAATAACCAGGAGTTTGAAATCCTGGATCATCTTCTCTAGGAGTTGCAATTAAGTATGATCATCATTGGCTATTAAGGAAATGAGGGTTGGGAATGTAAGAGAGAGCAAGTAATGTAAATAGCAAGAAGGTAAATGAGCATGCAAGAATTAAAGTCAAAGTAATAAAAAGCAATGAAAATAGAAATTAAGTGCTAAAAAGGACTCTTGGTGATAATTGGGGAATTAAGAATTCCTATCCTAATTTTGGACCACAAACATGGCAATAGTGTGGAATTAATCCCAATTAGTCAATCCTATTTGAGAATTAGTCAAAAAGGCATAATTGATTCCAATTCCTAAGTCCTAAGTCAACACTAGTGGGTCACTTAGAGTCAATAGAAACCAAACCAATTAACAATCCTCACACAATGCGGAATGGACATCCACAACTCAAGTCCACCCAAACACCCAATTTCTCAACCAAGAGCGTGAAAACTAAACATGCAAGGAATTAAAAATCAAAGCAATAAAAGTCAAAGCAACTAAATGCAAGGAAAGAAAACTTCAAATGCAAGAAAACCTCTTGGCAAGTAATTGAGAGCTAAGGTTACCTATCCTAGACATTGACCACAAACACATGATGATTATGAAGAGCTAATCCTACTTAGTCAACCTTACATCGAGGATAAGTCAAATAGGCATAGTTGATTCCAATTCCTAAGTCCATGTCAACACTAATGGGTCACATAGAGTCAATGCAAGGGAGACCAAATCAACTAACTACCTTAATGTATCAACAAGAATGGACATCAATGACTCAAGGATCACAAAAGTCCCAATTTCAAGCCAAGAGTGTATAAAAACTAAGTGAAAACTAAGCCAAGCATTTTATTAAACACTTGGTGTGCATGAAAATAAAATAACATTAAATTGCATTAAAAAAAATCTAAAATACCAAAAGCAAGAAAATCATAACAACAACTAAAGAAAACAACAAATGAACATAAAACATAAATTGACATTAATTGAAATTAAAATAACAAAGTATCCATAAACATAAAAAAGACAAGATAAAGGAAATAACAAAGGAAATGAAGAAGAACAGAGATGCAATAACAATAAATGACAAGGAAAAGTAAATGAAAACAAGAATTAAAAGTAGAAATTGCAACAAATTAAACTAAGAAACCATAATTCTAGAGAGAGAGGGGAGCTTCTCTCTATAGAAACTAAGAGAAAAATATGTAAAAGCTAAACCTAATTGTCCCCCTTCATCCTTCTTCAATTTGGCTTGAAATAGCTTTAGAAATGAGTTGGACTGGGTTTTAGTAGCCCAAAAATTGCCCCCAGTGATTTGCAATTAATGACCTCACGTGCATGCAGTCGTGTGTACGCACAGTTGCGCGAAATTCCCATTGTGTGTACGCACGACATTTTGTGTGTACACATCCTTGCACGAAATCACCGTTGTGCGTACGCACGCATCACTGTGCGTATGCACCTTTGCAGTAGCTTCCAAACTCCATTTCCTTCATTATTTCTCTCCTTTTGGATGCTCTTTCTTCACTTCTTCAACCCAAACTTGCCTTGAAAACTTGAAATCACTCGTGAAAACCATCAAGGCACCAAATAGAATCAAAGTGAATAAAATTTAGCAATAAAAAGGCCTAAAGAGCATATTTTCACTTTCAAGCATAAATTAGGAAGACATCATGAAACTATACTATTTCAATGGATAAATGCAAGAAAGGTTGATGAAATCCACCCAAATAGAGTAAATAAATACTAAGAAATGTGGATTCATTACATCCCTGCACATAACAATAGCATGCCCTCATGCTATACCAAAGGAAGACAAGAAGGGGAATCAACATTTATTCAATGTAACTATCTATATGCAATCTACCTATATGTATGTAACTATTATACCTTATACCATCTAACTATATATATATATATATATATATATATATATATATATATATATATATATATATATATATATATATTTAATTAGTCCAAGTAAATCTATTTCTAAGAAAACATCTATATACAACCAAGGGCTAAAGCAATTATAACCAAATCCTATTCACAATTGAATTGAGTCATATAAAAGAATTTAAGCAAACTTGCAATTAAATCAATGATCATAGGTGGAAATATGGAATTGAGTGATTGAACCCTCACCGGATATGTGTATGCACTCTAATCACTCAAGTGTTTAGGGTTAATCCACTCAATTATCTTCTAATCATGCTTTCTAAAGTTTGTTCTTCATCTAACCAATCAACAAGTATTTAATGTACATATGCAAATATCATGAGGTCTTTTCAAGGTTGTAATGGGGCTAAGGTTGTAATGGGGCTAAGGTTAAAGGTAAGGATGTATATATGGCTAGGTGAGCTTGCATTTGAATCTTTGATTAGTCTAAATTATCACCTAACACACATACAACCTATAAACTTCTAATATCAAACTTAGCTACCCATAATCTCACTTTTACATATACACACATACACCCATGCATCAAATTCAATTCCATCACATATGCATTGATTATTATTGAATTTCACATTGTGATAATTTTGTCCCTTTTCATTATTTCTCTTTTTCTCTTTTTTTCTTTTTTTCTTTTTTTTTTTCTTTTTTTTTTTCAAGAAGATAATATATATATATACCAACACATCAATTCATATGGTTTTTATAATATTACATGAGTATGCACCCTAAATTTCGAAGATTTTTTAACAAGAATAAAATACCTATTTATCAACCAAAGTTCCCACATTTTTCCCACACTTAAACATCACACACTCTCACTAACTTAAGCTACTCAAAGATTCAAATAAAGGACATTTCATTATTTTTCGCTTAAGGTTAATGATGTGGAAAAATTAAGAACAAAAGGGAATTATAAAGGCTTAAAGTGGCAAACAAAGGAAAACGAAATAGTAGGCTATTTGGGTTAAGTGAGCTATAATGAAGTGATGGCCTCAATCACATAATTGCATAAATATACACTAAATAATGGATATATAGAATTAAATAAACTAAAGATGGCAATCATAAAAAAGAGCAACACACAAGAATGAAATAGGTGGTTAAATGGTATAACCACACAATAATGCAGTAGCATCAAATAAACCAGTTTAGCACAAAAATAAATCAATAAAATAGAAACATAGCATCAATAACAATTTAAACCAAACCAACAGCATCAAGCAACATTCTTTCTTTGAGCAATGAACAAAAGTAATGGCCTAAAACACATCACTAAATCAGCAACAATGCACAAAAAGAATTGATTCAGTCAACATTCCTTTATTGAATTCAACAATCAATTACAAGTAATGAAAATTCAAACAATTACACATAGCTCAATCCAAGAATGAAGTTCAATTTGAAATAAGGACTCAGCAGCAATGAGCATATAATGGCCCAAGGTACATCATCTAAATAGAAACAATATAAAAAAAATAATGGACTCAATCAGCATTCTTTTCTTTGAATTCCATAACCAATTAGAAGTATTCAACATGAACTTAAACAAATAAGCATCCTGAATCAAGTGATTAGGTTCAAATTAAAACACAAATTGCCGCAGTAGTAATAATTCAAACGCGGAAATTTCTCAAAATTCATGACTGCACAAACAACATTCTGGACTCATCCAAACAATGGCAATCAGCAAGAACACAGCACCAATGGCAATTAACAGTGTGATGAACATAAACAAGAATACAGTAGCAGTAAATAGTCCAGTTTTAAGAGATAAATATAGGGGCAATCCATTTCCAAACACCAGCAGCAGCAAGAAGAGACCTAAATCAACTATCCAGTCCAGATTCTCTAGCAACCTAAGCAATTAACATGCATTTCTAACTAACTTAATCAACAAAAATTAAACTAAGCTAACAAAAAACAGAAAAGGGAACATAAAACAGAATTGAAAACAGAATAGAGAATGGAACTTGGAAGGGCAGAAACAAAATAGAGAAAGGGAAGGGATGATGAATAGATTTTTGACGGTTTAGAATTCACAAATGAATTCTCGTTGCAAGTATAGTTTCTAAACCAATCACTAATCCCTTCATACAAAAAGTTGTTTGTCACTAAAACAAACCCCTAAATTTATAAACTGAAGTATTGGACCTCGGGTCATTCTCCCTAGGAATTGTAATGAAGTGTATTGTTATTGGTTGTGAATTATATTTGGGGTTTTTAAGCTTTTGGACAAGAAATATAAATGGCAAAGAAAATAAACTAACAACTAACAAAGCTCTTGGCAAGATATGAGAACTAGAAGTCCTATCCTAGTTATTCTTCTCAATTGTGATGAGAATTGTTCATTGCTACCACTTAGTTAACCCTTACTAAAGAAAGGAAAGTCAAGTGGATGAATTGACTTGAGCCACAAGTCCTAGCTAACTCCCAAGGAAAGACTAGCTTTAGTGCACTCCAAACCAATTAGCAATCTCTCCAATTATCAATCAACAAAGGAATTAGATAACTCAAGTGTCACTAATTACTCTACCTAGGCCAAGAGGAACAAAATCTACACTAAAACTAAAAGAGACATTTCAACAAACACATAAAGTGCAATAGAAGTAATCATTATTAAATGCAAGAATTAAAGGAATCTACAACTACAAAAACAAGAGATCAACAATAGAAAAGCAAAGAAGACACATTTAGTATGAATTACCTCTTATTGAATTGGAAGAATGTAGAAGGAACAATACTAGATCTACAACAAAATATAAGAACAACATAAAGGAAATTACAACAAAAGAGTGGAAGAAGAATGAATGTAACTACAAGGAATTGAGATGTAGAAGTAGAAGAAAGCAAAGATTAAAATCTAGATCTAAGAACCAAACCTAATCCTAATCCTAATTCTAGAGAGAAGAGAGAGTTTCTCTCTCTAGAAACTAACTCTAACTACTAAACTAAACTAATGGTTAAAAGTTAGTTGATTCCTCTTCAATCCATGGCTTAAATAGCATCAGAAATGAGTTGGATTGGGCCCACAAGGCTTCTAAAATCGCTGGCCACGTTTTGCTTTAAGTGGACCAGGTGGCAGCAACGGCGCGTGCACGTACTATGCATGTGCGCGCCACCAGACGTATGGCAACTATGGCAAATCTTATATCGTTTCAAATCCCCGGATGTTAGCTTTCTAACCCAACTAAAACCACATCATTTGGACCTCTGTAGCTCAAGTTATGGTCGTTTAAGTGCGAAAAGGTCGGCTTGACAGCTTTCCGGTTCTTTCATTTCTTCATGAGTTCTCCAACTTTTCATGCTTCTTTCTTCATTCCCTTGATCCAATCTTTGCCTCCTAAACCTTAAATCACTTAACAAACATATCAAGGCATCTAATGGAATCAAGGAGAATTAGATTTAGCTATTTTAAGTCCTAAAAAGCATGTTTTCACTCTTAAGCACAATTAAGGGAGAAGTTATAAAACCATGCTATTTCATTGAATAAATGTGGGTAAAAGGTCATAAAATCCCTTAAATCAAGCACAAGATAAACCCTACAAATGGGGTTTATCAACCTCCCCACACTTAAACCAAGCATGTCCTCATGCTTAAACCAAGAGAAAGCGAAGGGCATCAACATTTATTCAATGGAAACTAACTAAATGCAATCTACCTACATGCAACTATCTAAATGAATGCAATTGCTTGGTCAAAATAAATCAATTTCCAAGAAGCATATATGCATGAGGGCTAAGGACTAGCAAGTCTAATCCACAATTGAATTGCGTTATTAAATATTTTTACAAACTTGCATGAGAAGAGATGATCATAGGTGGAAACATGTAATTGAGCATCAAACCCTCACCAGATGTGTTTGCACTCTATTCGCTCAAGTGTTTAGGGTTGATTCTCTCAATTCTCTCCTAATCATGCGTTCTAAGATTTGTTTTTCTTCTAACAATCAACAAATATTTCATGCATGCATACATATATCATGAGGTCTTTTCTTTAGGTTGTAATGGGGCTAGGGTCAAGGTAGGATGCATATTTGGTTAAGTGAGCTTGAAATTTGAATCTTTGATAAGCTTAAACTTCCCACCTAACCTATGACATCCTATACAATTAAGTTCTAACCTAACTACCCATTCTTCTCATTTTTTTTTCACATACTCATGTATCCCTTTTCATTTCACAACACTTATGCATTGATCTTTATTGGACTTTGCTTTGGGGCATTTTGTCCCCTTTTTTATTTCTCTTTTTTTTTTTTTCTTTCTTTTTCTATATTTTTTCTTTTCCATATTATTTTTTTCTTTTCTTTTCTTTTTTTCTTTTGTTTTTTTTTCTTTCTTCCTATATACAAGAGCATCAATGCATAAGGTTTTACAATTGATCAATACATGAGTATGTACCCAATTCCCAATATTTTCAATAAAAATACAAAACTACCCTTTTATTCACCCAATGTCCCAAGGTTCCCACACTTGAATGATTCTCACACACACTAGCCTAAGCTAATCAAAGATCCAAATAAGGACTTTTATTGTTTTCCGCTTTAAGGCTTGTAATGTGCTAAATTAAGAACAAAGTGGGTTAATCGTAGGCTTAAATTTGCTAACAATGGAAGATAAAAGGTAAGGCTATTTGGGTAAGTGAGTTGAATGAAATGATGGCCTCAATCATATAAATGCATGAATACATAAAATAATGGACATAAAGAATCAAACAAATCAAAGATTACAATCATAGAAAGAAAATAATACACACAAGAAGGAAAAATAAGTGGTTATAAGATGTAACCACACTATTAGGCTCAAATCTCACAAGCTTGTGTTCTTAGCTCAAAAATCATGATCCACAAGATATATAATTCAAGCAAGTTCTATGAAAAGTTTTTACTCAAATCGATTGAAGTGCCCTATAGATAGAAATCTTGAAAATTTTCATTATTTTGACTAAGCTTATTGTGTATACATATACAAAAATAAGAAAATGAAAGTAAAAATCCTAAAAACCTAAAATAAAATGCAAAAGTGTTGGGATTAGAAATTTGTCACCCAAAATCGCCGATCGGTCGGACGACCTTCCCACACTTAAAAGTTTGCACCGTCCTCGGTGCACTCAAAGATGAGCAAGGGGGTACGGCGACTCTTCAGATTGCTACGTGTTCTTAGTCTTGCTTCCGTTATTGCTTGTGGTGCATTCGTCATGAAAAACAAAAATATAACACCATAAGATAGGGTAATACAAAAGCAAGGAAGCATAATTGTTGGAATGAGGTAAATTACTAGAATTGAGTGAGTGAATTAGTGTGACATTAAGAAATATTAGGTGTGTGAATTCTAAATTGCGCGGTTTAGAACACACATTAGCATAAAAGCTATGTCACAAAAGAAGCATGCACTTCACTTATCCTAGTGTGCTTGAGATGCTCTAAGTGAACTTGTAAGGTAAAATAAGTATTAAAGAAGTATGAAAGCATTCAAGTCAAACACATATGGATGCATATGATTATGAAATAAAATGCATTAAGATAAATGCACAACATCCATCAAGAAATTGCCCACTCAAAGAGAGAGTTCAAATCACATGGTGGCTAGCTACAACATGCAATTCAAAAGAGTTACAATCTCAAAGGCAATTCTCATCACTTGGTATTCTTAAAATGTGAGCATGAAAAACTCAAAACCAAGTAGCAAAATATAACCTCAACAATAGAGTCCAACAAAGATTATAAACATAATGATGTTAAGTTAACATCCCTTTTTAATACTCAGCAGCAATTAATGGTAAACAAGGATAACAATCCAACACTTACAATGAAAAAGAGAAAATAGAATGAAAACTAACTAAAACTAACTAAGCAACTAACTAAAATAAATGGTTATCAATGGTATTTGGAAGTGTTGGATGAGGGGTAGAAGAAAGGAAGAAGAAAAGGGGAATGAAAGAAATGGAAAGAGGAGAAGAAAAGAGAAGTGGATGGGAGAAAGAAATCCGTGCGTACGCACGCATGGCACGCGCACGTCGATGGCTTATTCGAGAGTGGCGCGTACGCGTCATGTGCGCGTGCGCGTGAATGGGGTTTGTGCCTCAGGCCCAATTTCTGCACAGTGCAGGCCTAACTCTCGGGTCAAGGTATGGAAAGTGGAACTTCTCAATCCACGCATACGCACGCATGGCGCGCTCGCGTGGATGGTCCAAAACGCTTGATGTACGCGTACGCGTACAGTGCGCGTACGCGTGGATGGTGCTCTGTTTTTTAAAATTTTTCTATGTTTTTTCACCAATCCAAGCATTCCAAACCTCCAAACAGCTACCAAAACACCTTAGAACCTTATTCAACATACTATATTACTAACTAAACTCAATAAAACAATAAAAACAAGAAATTAAACTAATTCTACCAATATTTACAAAAGATGAAAATGAGAATCTACCTACAATGGCAACTCAATTCACTTATTAACAAAACTAAAAGAGTATGGAAAGAGTTTACCATGGTGGGGTGTCTCCCACCTATCACTTTTGTTTATTGTCCTTAAGTTGGACTTATGGGGAGCTTCTCTCAAGGTGGCTTGTGCTTGTACTCATCTTGGAACTCCCACCAATGCTTGGTTCTCCATTGAGCCCCAAGATTTCTTATGGATTGAGCCAAGTGTTGATGGAGTTCTTCACAAGCTTGGGGCTCCCAAAGTTGATCCTCTTTTTGTGATCCGGGGTCCCACACTTTATTTTCACACCCATCTTGAGGTTGATCATCATTATTAGTCCAACCGGGTGGTGAGTAGGGTGAATTCTCTATATAGTGGCCAACAATCCTCCTAGACCCATCTATTTGAGCACTACTCCAACCTTTATATCTCATGTTTGATGCATCAACCATAATGAGCCTTGATTTGCGACGCCCACCACAAAACCTTTTCCGCTTACGCTTCATCCCACAAACTTCCCTAAGTTGGCCATCCGTTTCAAGCAAACCATATTCAAGTGGGATAATAAAGCTAATAGAAATGAATTTCACCCACTCAAATGAAGGTATAGATGGCAACCTAGGCAAAGATGCTTCCAAAGATCTTGACAAAGCATAGCCAACCCTCGTTCTTCTATTTCTAGGGACTTCCACCTCTTCACAAGATCTCTTGATCTCAATCCTTTGTTCAGCAATTTTATCTAAACATTTTCCTTTACTCAAATCATAATAGGGAGGGTGAGAAAAATTTACCTCCTCAACGCTTTCAAATCCAACCGGAGAAGGTTCTTCATGCTCAAAGGATTCTTCACCACTAAGACTTGATGCTTGATCTTCATCACCAAGGGAACTCAATTCTTTCTCTATCCCATCCAAGTCTTCATATGGAATATGCCTTGGAAGGTGTGCACTTTCCTTCCTAGCATCAATTTCAATCATCTTGGAGGGGTTTTCTTCAACTCTATGTTCCCATGGAGGCTCCGCATCTCCTAAGTCTTCTACCACTTCTTCCTTGTCTTCAACAATTAAAGCTTCCTCCAATTGTTCCAATACAAAGCAACTTCCCTCATTTCCCACCGGAGTTTCCAATCTCTCCTTCATGCTATGTTCTTCATTTGATTCTCCACATGTAGCCGTGGGAGTTCCTTGAGTGTTCAAGCATTGGGAGGCTAATTGATTTGTTACCGCATCCAAGGCGGCCATGAAATTTTGCACATCCCTTTTCATCTCTTCTTGCCCTTGAACAAGAACACCAAGGGTTTCATCAATTAGAGATTGGGGTGGTTGGAAGGATTCATCATTTTGGGGGAAGGGTTCATAGTAGGAAGGTGATTCTTCTTGATAGAGTTGTGGTGGTTCAATATTTTCCATTCTTTCCACTTGTTGCACAACACACTCCATGGTTGCTTGAAATTGATCCAATGCTTCCTTGAGATGATCCCTTGACTCTTGTTCCTCTTGGATAATATGATTAGGATCATGTGGCTCTTGGATCAATGGATATGAGTATTCTTCCATGGGAGGTTGTGGTGGAAAGTAGTATTCATCTTGTGGTTGAAAATTTTCGTATATTGGAGGTGGTTCATCTTGGTAATAATATGGAGGGGGTGGCTCTTGAAAATGTTGATGTTGGGGTGGTGGTAGCTCTATATGTGGCTCATATGGCTCATATGGTTGTTGGTAGGATGGATATAGGTTAGGGTCATATGAAGGTGTTTGGTGAAAAGAGGCTTGTGAGTCTCGTTGAGGCTCATGTTGAGGATATGGTTCATAGGCATATGGTGGTGGTTCTTGAAAGTCACAAGGTGATTCACCATAGCCATTGGATTGATATGCATCATAGAATGGCTCTTCTTCATAGTGCATTGGTGGGGGTTGTTGCCATGAGGATTGATCATAAGCGTATGGCTCCTCCCACCTTTGGTTATCCCATTCTTGATACACATCTTCATTATAGCCCTCATTTCCTACAACATGTTGATAACCAAACTCATAACCAAGGTGAGAATCTATGATAGCAAGAGGAAAATGAAAACAAAAATCAAATAAGAAGCAAGAAAATTAAATCCTAAAACTAGTAAGAGCTAACAAAAGCAAACATATTCACACTATTCACATATATACAATAACCAATAACATAACACCATTGTAATTCCCCGGCAACGGCGCCATTTTGATGAATAGATTTTTGACGGTTTAGAATTCACAAATGAATTCTCATTGCAAGTATAGTTTCTAAACCAATCACTAATCCCTTCATACAAAAAGTTGTTTGTCACTAAAACAAACCCCTAAATTTATAAACCAAAGTATTGGACCTCGGGTCGTTCTCCCTAGGAATTGTAATGAAGTGTCTTGTTATTGGTTGTGAATTATATTTGGGGTTTTTAAGCTTTTGGACAAGAAATATAAATGGCAAAGAAAATAAACTAACAACTAACAAAGCTCTTGGCAAGATATGAGAACTAGAAGTCCTATCCTAGTTATCCTTCTCAATTGTGATGAGAATTGTTCATTGCTACCACTTAGTTAACCCTTACTAAAGAAAGGAAAGTCAAGTGGATGAATTGACTTAAGCCACAAGTCCTAGCCAACTCCCAAGGAAAGACTAGCTTTAGTGCACTCCAAACCAATTAGCAATCTCTCCAATTATCAATCAACAAAGGAATTAGATAACTCAAGTGTCACTAATTACTCTACCTATGCCAAGAGGAACAAAATCTACACTAAAACTAAAAGAGATATTTCAACAAACACATAAAGTGCAATAGAAGTAATCATTATTAAATGCAAGAATTAAAGGAATCTACAACTACAAAAACAAGAGATCAACAATAGAAAAGCAAAGAAGACACATTTAGTATGAATTACCTCTTATTGAATTGGAAGAATGTAGAAGGAACAATACTAGATCTACAACAAAATATAAGAACAACATAAAGGAAATTACAACAAAAGAGTGGAAGAAGAATGAATGTAACTACAAGGAATTGAGATGTAGAAGTAGAAGAAAGCAAAGATTAAAATCTAGATCTAAGAACCAAACCTAATCCTAATCCTAATTCTAGAGAGAAGAGAGAGCTTCTCTCTCTAGAAACTAACTCTAACTACTAAACTAAACTAATGGTTAAAAGTTAGTTGATTCCTCTTCAATCCTTGGCTTAAATAGCATCAGAAATGAGTTGGATTGGGCCCACAAGGCTTCTAAAATCGCTGGCCACGTTTTGCTTTAAGTGGACCAGGTGGCAGCAACAGCGCGTGCGCGTACTATGCGCGTGCGCGCCACCATACGTGTGGCAACTATGGCAAATCTTATATCGTTTCGAATCCCCGGATGTTAGCTTTCTAACCCAACTGGAACCGCATTATTTGGACCTCTGTAGCTCAAGTTATGGTCGTTTAAGTGCGAAAAGGTCGGCTTGACAGCTTTCCGGTTCTTTCATTTCTTCATGAGTTCTCCAACTTTTCATGCTTCTTTCTTCATTCCCTTGATCCAATCTTTGCCTCCTAAACCTTAAATCACTTAACAAACATATCAAGGCATCTAATAGAATCAAGGAGAATTAGATTTAGCTATTTTAAGTCCTAAAAAGCATGTTTTCACTCTTAAGCACAATTAAGGGAGAAGTTATAAAACCATGCTATTTCATTGAATAAATGTGGGTAAAAGGTCATAAAATTCCTTAAATCAAGCACAAGATAAACCCTATAAATGGGGTTTATCAAGGGACGAGAGAAGGGGAAACGAAAGCAGAGGGATGCCGGCCCAGAGGTCGTGGATTCAATAGTGGTGATGGTGAGTGAATGGCCGGTGCAACTTAGCTGACTTGGTGGTGCGGCAGTGTGGGCGCTACTTCAATGGCAGCGGCTGAGAGATGCCCAGCAATGAAAATAGGGGCTTAGCCCTGTTCTGGCCTTCGAAGGCAGTGAAGAGAAATAGAGGGAAGAGCTCGTGGATGGAGGAAAAGGGATGGTGACGAGCTGAGGCGCTGGTGACGTGATGGTGCTGTGGCGCTGATGGTGGAGGCTGCAGCGGCAAGGTTGGTTCGCGATAGTGGTTTGACGCTGAGATAGAGAGATGGAAGGAGAATGTTGCAGCACTAGGGTAGTGCAAAGAGGTGGGTCTCGGCGGAGGTGAGGCATCGAAAAGGAGAAGATGAAGTGACGCAAGAAGGAGAGAGGCTGAAAAGGGTGCAGCGGCGGGGTTGGGTAACAGGCTGCGAAAACAAAAGGCGACGGTGGTTAGAGGTGAGGACAGCGATGATAAGCGGGCTGTGGATTAGGATTCGGTGATGGCCTGAGGACAATAGAATCAGGAATAGGGAACAAAGAAGGGATGGAAGAGTAGGGGGATGTGACGCACCAACTGTGCGGGCGCCATGGACAGGGGCCATATATTGAAGTGTGCGTACGCACGAAGTGAACTTTTTTTTAACATCACCCAACATCCTAGTATTCATAGAAACAAAAATTAACAAGAATATGCAACTATTTACATTCAACTTTAAATTTACCAATATTTTATTTTTCAAAACAAAATTTTTAAATTATTCAAAATACTTGAAATATGCACAAACAAAAGCTACCAAAACTACTTCAACTATCCACAACTAATTAAAAGTTTCAAAATTGATATTCATGACAAGAATGGACATTAATGACTCAAGAATCACCAAAGTCCCAATTTCAAGCCAAGAATGGATAAAAACTAAGTAAAAACTAAGCCAAGCATTTTATCAAACACTTGGTGTACATGAAAATAAAATAACATTAAATTGCATTAAAAATAAATTTAAAATACCAAAAGCAAAAAAATCATAACAACAACTAAAGAAAGCAATAAATGAACATAAAACATAAATTGGCATTAATTGAAATTAAAATAACAAAGTATTCATAAACATAAAAATGACAAGATAAAGGAATAACAAAGAAAATGAAGAAGAACAAAGATGCAATAACAATAAATGACAAGAAAAATTAAATGAAAACAAGAATTAAAAGTAGAAATTGCAAGAAATTAAACTAAGAAACCCTAATTCTAGAGAGAGGGGGGAGCTTCTCTCTCTAGAAACTAAGAGAAAAATATGTAAAAGCTAAACCTAATTGCCCCCTTCATCCTTCTTCAATTTGGCTTGAAATAACTTTAGAAATGAGTTGGACTGGGTTTTGGAGGCCCAAAAATCACCTCCAACGATTTGCAATTAATGACCTCACGTGCATTCAGTCGTGTGTAAGCACGATCTACGGTGCGTATGCACAGTTGCGCGAAATTCCCATTGTGCGTACGCACCTTTGTAACAGCTTCCAAACTCCATTTCCTTCATGATTTCTCTCATTTTGAATGCTCTTTCTTCACTTCTTCAACCCAAACTTGTCTTGAAAATCTGAAATCACTCGTCAAAACCATCAAGGCACCAAATAGAATCAAAGTGAATAAAATTTAGCAATAAAAAGGACTAAAGAGCATGTTTTCACTTTCAAGCACAAATTAGGAAGACATCATAAAACTATGCTATTTCAATGGATAAATGTAAAAAAAGTTGATGAAATTCACCCAAATAGAGCAAATAAATACCAAGAAATTTGGATTCATCAAAAACTAAATCAAAACAAGAAATAAAACCTAATCCGAAGAGAAATTATCCTAGATCTACCCTAATTCTTGAGAGAAGAGGGAGCTTCTCTCTCTAGAAACTACCTAAAGCATGATTCCTAACCTAACTAATTGCTCCCCCTTGACCCATCTTGAATTCTTCATCAAATAGCCTCAGAAATGAGTTGGATTTGGGCATGGAAAGCTCAGAAATTGTCCCTAGCGTATTCACTTTAATGAGGTCACGTGATCAGTGCCACACGTGCGCGTGGACGACGCGTGCGTGTCGCCTTGCAAATGCCTCCTCACGCGTGCGCGTGGGTGACGCATGCGCGTCACTAGCTAATTTCCTCCTCACGCGTACGTGTGAATGACGCGTGCGCGTGGCCTTTAGTCCTCCAAATGCTCATTTCTCCATGAATTCTCCACTTTGCATGCTTTTCTCTTCACTTCTTCCATTCAATACTTGCTTGATGAATCTAAAATCACTCAACAAACATATCTAGGCATCAAATGGAATCAAAGTGAATTAAAATTAGCAATTTAAAGGCGTAAAAAACATGTTTTCACTCTTAAATACAAATTTATAGAGAATTACAAAACCATGCTATTTCATTGAATAAATGTGAGAAAAGTTGATAAAATTTCCTAAATTAAGCACAAGATAAACCACAAAATTGGGTTTTATCAAGATGGTTTATATGACTAATTTTGTGATTAAAATCTATTTTGAGTTTAGAAATTTAAAGAAAAGTAATTAATTATCTACAGTAAAACTAAAAGTATTTTCAGGAATTTGATAAAAATAGTTTTATTGAGTAAAGTTAATTATTTGCATTTTATTTCATTACTTTTACAGCATTCCCATTCCCTACTGAGAACGTGTGGGTTTGTTCTCACTCCAAAATTTCCACCCTTTCAGTGACACAGGTTTGAAGACCCAGTTTGAAACTGCGGGCAATTATAGAACTTATTTATGAGTTAAGTTTATAAGTTGAGTTGCTTTCATAGAATTCTCTCGCCATTGTTGTTTAAGATTTTATTTTATACAGAGGGATAGGAGTTGTATTTGATTTTTATTTGAATTCTTTTGTATAATATTTATTAATAATTATGTGATTATTATTACTTGGTGATCTTTGATATATGATTTTGATAAATAGAAACAAAACATTTTGGTTTTTTCTTAAAAATTGAAATGCGATATCAAACTAAAGGCTCAATATTAAATAGTTAATAAGGAAAATAGGTTAGTAACACCTTACTTTTGGTACGATGATGACGTACTAGAATTTGGGTCGTTACATTGTCAGCGGCCACGCGTTCGTCTCGGAATCCTCTACAAAACCCACTAAACAATTTGGTAAAAAACTTGAGTTTTTTCACCCAGATCTTCTCATCTCAATTTCAAAATTTGTTGAGCTTTGGTGTTGAGATTTTGTTGATTTTGATGTTTAGAATCAAGTTAACTTAGTGGGCGTGCCGGGTTTTGGCTCAATTCTTTTGTTGGTAAAGTGAGAAACGTTTAAATCTTGTCAAGTTATCTAATTAGTGAACCGTATGGTAATTTTAGTGTTATTTTGTAAAATTAGTTTGGATTGTGTATTTTGGAAACAAATTGGTGGTATTAAAGACTTGGTATTGGACTTTGGGGAGCCAGAGACCCGATTGGTGTGACTTTGGAAGCATAGGTGTTGTGGAACGGTGACAAATTGTGACGTTTCGGCTTTTACAGGGAATTGACCAAGGTATATGTCGTGAAAACTTAGGCTAGATGGTTTAGGATAGGTTGAATCATGTATTGGTGCATATATTGTGTTAAATTATTGTAGAATAATTGGATTGATGATTTGTGGCATGAAAAGGTTGATGGTGGTGTACGTAATAATGCAAGTTTGTGATGTTTGATGATATAAATATATGTATAGAAGTTAATGATTATGTATGATGTTGTTTGGACATGGATTATTGTGTGAAATGATTATAACTATGAATTAGTGTGTTATGGAGTAAATGAGGAGTGTTGAGGTATGATTGAACTTCGTTGATGTAGATTTGGTAAGTCTTAAAGGGGTTGGAATTTTAAATGTTTTGAAAGTTGAGGTTTAAAATTTTATGAAAAATCTGATTTTTGGCCGAACTTTGGCGAGCCATAACTTGGCTTCCTGACCCTCGATTTTTCTCGAATTTATTTTATATGAAAATTAGGCCCGTGAAGTTTACGCCGTTTGAAGAACAAATGAAAAATATTTTAAAACAAAAAAGTTATGCGGGTTGGAAATTCGGTGTGTAAAATTAAAATTCTGCAACACTTACAATTTTGGCCACCCTGCATAACTCGCGTACACGACCCTCACACGCGACGTGGCCATTCCCTTCGGGTTTGGTGTCTCGCATATGCAAGAAGGTGACATGTACGCAAGATGGTGAAATATTGTGTGCCACGTGCACGGGCACCTACACGCGACGCGAGCCAACCTTTCAGCCCAAAAGACTCGCGTACTCGAGTAAAGGTCGTGTACGCAAGATGGGAAAAATTACGATTCTACGTACGCATGACATGGTTTGCGTACGCGAGGCCCTATTTCAGAAATTAAATTTTTGTGTTTTACACATAATTTTGAACCTCTAAACTTCTATTTTTATTCTCTAAGACCCTAGAATTGAGTTGTAATGGCAACGAAGGGGTTGAACTAAGGAGGGATGGTGTCTTAGAGGTGAAGAGAGGTTTCAAAATGGGGAATTTGAATTGAAAGTGTGGATAAAGCAAGTAACTAAGTAATGAGGTGTTAGCATGTTGAATGAGAAGTGAATGATGATGAGGATGAAAAATGATGAACTTGAGATTGAATTGGGATATGAATTGAAGAAATGTGAGTGTACAAGAGAGGGTATAAGGGTGGTAATGATAAACAGTGAGTGTGATTGGAGAGTGTGATGGACACTATATCCCAAGAGTGTACTGGACACTATATTCCTGATAGACTGTGATTGTGGCTATGATTGATTAATTGAGGAAGTGTGGAAGTGCTATATAATTGATGAATTTTTTGCCATAATGATATTGAATGAATGAATGTGAATGATTATAAATGAATATGATAATTGAAGTCTGATTGAGATTGTTGATGATGAGTATGTTGAGTTTTCTCTCTGTTGCAAGCTGTGTCGGGCACAATATCCTAAGAGTGTGGGAGAATCTTAACCTGGAAAGTGTGTCGGGCACTATATTCCCTGAGTGTGATGGGCACTATATCCCGAGAGCATAGCGGACACTATATCCCGAGAGCATAGCAGGTACTATATCCTGAGTGTGGGAACACTTTGTCTTAGGAAATGCGACTGGCACTATATCCCATGTGTGTGGTGGGCACTATATCCCAAGAGTGTGACAGACACTATATCCCAAGAGTGTGGAGGAATGTCAGAGAAATGATATCCGAGTTAGCTGTCGGATGTGATGGGTTCTGGCAATATATCCGACACGTGAGCTCACGGCCAGTAGGATAGACATACATCATGTGTATATGTGTGCTTTGTTTGATTGTGCATTAATTTGGCTTGCCTATATGATTATTATGCTTACTTGCTAAATTTGCTACATGCTATAACTGTATTCTACTTGTGTTTGCTTTGTCTACATTGCTTGTATGTGCTCTGGAATCCTGAAGGAACGGAGGAAGGTGAGAAGCTAAAAGGATCAAGTTAAGTTAGAGTTAGAATTTTAAGACCCTTAGCTGACCTACCTTATTTATGGTTGAAAAGTATAACTTTAAGTTTTAAATTTGAGAGTCGGAATTCTAGGATCACCTTTGACTTTATCGAGACCTTATATGTTAGTTATGTGGGCATTGTTACCATGCTGAGAACCTCTGGTTCTCACTCCATACATATTTTATGGTTTTCAGATGTAGGATGTAAGGCACCTCGCTGAGGCATACTAGGAGCTTCTGAAAGCGAAGAACTTCTGTGTTCTGGGACTCTATTTTGGTTTTGATATATATTTAAATACTCTTATATCTCCACTATATATGTATATTATGTTTTATCCCTCTTAGAGGTCAATTAGAGAAACAAATTCTGTAAACAGTATTTTGGGTCTTTTTGGGAGTCTCATGAGTATATGTATATATGTATATATGCTCTGGCCAGTTTTGACTTCGTGAGCCGAGTCAGAAGATTTGTTACCTGTATCTTTGAAAATTTTCTCCAATATATAAATATATATATATTGCTTTACTCTCATCCTATCTGGTTTACGTTTATCGCTTACGTGAGTGATGCACTTTTCTGTTTAACGTCTTTGTTTTACTGCTCTTTTGAAAGGCTCCTAGATAAAATCCTTTTTCACTTATATTATATATATGAGTTTACTTTTAGAGGTCGTAATACCTTGCCACCTCTGTGTTATGACTTAAGCATAAGACAGTGTGTGGTAATGTGTTTCAATTGTAATGAAATTAGATACCGGTTTTATTTAGCTTAAAACCAAATTGAACTATAAAAACTAATTTTTAACAAATTGATTTTTATAAAAAAAATATGAGTATTAATACAAATAATGATAGTTACTAAAACAAAACTTACCTATGTAGAGTTTCTTTCAAAAATTTACTTAAGACCTTGATTAAAACAAGAATAATACATTGATTAAAACAGATACCGTAGTTCAAAACAAGAATCCATTGTAATCCCTAGAGTAAGATTTTATATATATGTACGTATAATTTCATATATTAATTTATCTATTGATTAAATGATTGTGTCATAGGAATTATATAAATACCTTAAAGAATTTATAGAAAAATTTACTTGTCATCTTAGTTGAAACATACTGAGATACATCACCAAATAGAACGTTCATGCTAATTTATAATCGATATATATATATAATCCATATTTTCATGCTAATTTAAACGATTATAAATATCTTTTTTTGAAATATATTTTAAATATCTTTAACTAACATTAATATTAAATTTGATTTTTATACGATGAAGAATAAAAAACACAACTTAATTCAATTAAAATTAAAATTAAATTTAATTTTATTAAATATTTATCTTTTAGGTATCAATACTCCAGAACTTATCCTTTAGGTACAAATACTATAATCTTATCTTTTTTAATTTATTGGTAAAAATTAGATATAATTTAAATTAAAATTTTTAATATATGTATTTGTTTCAAAACTACCCTTATACTTTGCGCCAAAAGACCAAAATTTATTCAAAATTGCCCTTTTGGTTTCGGATTTTAGAGCCTTTATCTCCTTCTTAAAAATTGCTTTGCCTCATAGTTTAGTAGTTTATAGAGCCTTTCTCACCCACACTGCTCTGCTTTCTACCAGTGCCCGCCGCCAATCTTCTGAGTCGCACTCCAGCCAGCCTCCGCCTTTGCAACTTAGGTTATCTCAACCCTTTCTTGTGCTTTGCGCTCACAAGTTACAATGTCCTAACTCACTCACATTGGTTTGCCTCCTGCCTGTGCCCGCATCCGATCCTTCGGTCTCAGACATTTAGGGATGGCAAAAATCCCCAGCGGGGCGGGTATCCGCGGGGATTTACCCGTCACGGGGCGGATATGGGGACGATTTTGTACCTGCGGGGACGGGGGACGGGGCCCCGTATATTAAACGGGGCGGGGGCGGGGATAGAGGTCCCCGCCCCGTGGAGACCCGTTTAAACTCCGTTTATGTAAAAAGATTAGAATACCCCATTTGTGTGTACTATGATTTTGTTAAGTATTTGTTATAATTATTGAGTTAGGTTAAGTATAATTTATATGATTATAATTAAGCATTTGTTATCATCTTCATTATCTTTGTTTGCTTTTTCTATTATAATTACTGTGATTTGGATAAGCATTTGTTATAATTATTCTGAAATTTTTATTATTTTACTGATTTTGAATTTTTGGTTAAGCATTTGAGTGCTATACATGTAATTCATAATATTGAAGTAGATATTGATGTAAGTAAAATACTAAATTATATACAATACACTATTTTTTAAATTTTTTTCAATTTTTATTATTTTTTATAAAAATCCGCGGATATCCGCGGAGACCCGGGTCCCCGGCGGATATGGGGCCCCCGTTACCCGTCACGGGGACGGAGCGGGGACGGGGACGGATAATGGAGGCGGGGGCGGGGGGCGGGGGGCATGTCCCCGCCCCCATGGGGACCCGTTGCCATCCCTACAGACATTGCATCCTCGCCAACCTGCATCCTTGCATCTCAGGCGACCTCCACCCTCGTTATTTGCGCTCACAGGACACAGTTGTTACCCACTCCCTTACTCAGTCTCATACATGTGGCCGCCTCCGACCCTTGCCACTTTGCGTCTTTGTGCGTCCTCTGCCAAGTCTCAATTTTTTGTGAGTAGTGATGTGATTCTTGTTTGTTCTCTTTGTTAATGATGATTCTTTGTTTGTTTTTTTTTTTTTGTCAATTTTTTGTGAGTAATGATGTGATTCTTGTATCCTTTGTATGGTGTTTTGAACTGAGTTGTTTTCTTATTTCTTCATCTGCTGCAAATACTAAATTTGTCCCCACCTGAAAGCTGAGAGCTTAGTCTTTGTAAATTTCCAAGTTTTCTAATTTTTTTCCTTTTCATATAGTTATTAAGTTTTCACTCCTCTAAAACATTTATTCTAGTTGCTTTCTTGTTTGCTTATCCATTTTGCAGCTGCTACTTGGTGATTTATTCTTCTGTAAGAGGGAGTATCCTAGAGCTATTGTAAGAGACACTTTCCTATATATACCTTTCTCCATTTTTTGTGTGGTTAAATGTTGGAAGAGACGCTACTTTTCATATCATTTTGATTTTAATATAGTTTTATAGATAAACTAGATACAACTTTTCGTTCTGTTGTACTATACTATTTAAGCATGCTACATATAATCGTAGTGTGTATTACATGATTAGTGAACTTATGTTTGTCAATCTATAGTTTGTGTTTCGATTTTATGTGTTAAGAACATATGCATTTCTTGTGCAATTGACGCTTTGTTTAATAGCCTTATTTGTTGTAGCTCTTTGATAATTTGTATTGTTGTTTGTTCTTGTGTGTAAAATGTAGTCTATGTTAAGCTCTGACCTTGCATTTTTCTTTAAGACAAGCGTCTGCTTATCTCAATTAAGTTTATGATGTCTCTCAATTTGCCTTGCCTATAATATAATTTTATATTCTATGACTTGTCTATTTGTGATTAATGCTTATGTGTGCTTATGTCAGCCATGTATCTATCTTTATTGTAAAATATTATGTTTTCATGATCATACTAGATATGCACTTTGAGATTATAACGACTCACTTTTATGTCTATTTGTGTTATCATTTTGTGTAATATTTATTGTTGTATGAGCGTATCATTTCCCTAGGTATATGTAGACAAAGTTAGACCTTAGAAATTTAAATTCTGTTACACTTAAATACTAATATTCTCACTATGAGCTAAACTTGAAAATATTATAATGAATGTTGTTTGTTTTGTAATACTTTGTTATAATGAATGTTGCTGCATTGTGTTCTAGACTTTGTTGCTGATTTATTAATACTTTGCATTCATGAAACATGTTAAGTGAAGTGTCTTTTTTTAAATTAGTTTTTTTGTAGCAAATGTATGCATATAATTTTACTCATTAATGCTCATGTGTACATATATTAGTACTAAAGCATAGTAGTACTTTATTTTACATCCTAATTGATTTTTTTGATATTTAAGTACTATTTTATATTGTTATTATTTTAATTATTTCAATGATGTATATGTTATTGAAAATTAAATTCAATATGTATTACTAATCTTATAAATCTTTATGATGGTTTAGATGTCAGGTTCTAGAAAAAGAAAAAATACTGGTCAATTAAAATGCAAAAATATGTTAATAAGGAGGTGATTAGTGCACACAAAACTAAGCTTTCACACCCCTAAACCTACAACATCACGAGCTCCAGTTCCTTTACATATATCTAAAAATCTTTCAGCATTACGACCCCATCTTCACAGCCACCACAAAAATCCAAGAGAATGTTATCATCCCATACCGATCATACACCATTATTATTACCATCACCATCACCAGCTGAATCACCATACTGTTCACCTATCCAACCTCAATCATTTGAAAAGGCTCCTAATATTGAACAAAATTTACTTCATGCTCACTCATTAGATGAAATCATTAAGATGAATCTCTTAATCAAGAAGATGAACCTATCACTCAAGAAGGTCTCTTGAAAATAGAGCCTTTTGAAAATGAGTAAGTATAACAATAACTTTTTTTTGTTTTAATGTCCTCTCTATATTGCTTTTATTGTGAATGCATGTGTAATTACTCATTATTTGACCTGCTTATAGGTTTAATCTATGTACTCTTGTTCATTATATAACAACTGTCATTAAAAGTAAATATTTAGAATATTGCCCTGCATGGGGACATGCTAGTACTCAAATGCGAAATTTGTGGTTCACTGAATATAAGGTAAGTATTTATTATCATTTTATTTGCATGTTTTGATGTTATACATAGTAGGTACTTATTTGTATATGTATATTTTCTTTTATAGAAATATTGTACGTGGGATCCTTAACACAATGCAAGAGTTTGTCAAATTTTTTAGATTAAAGGAAGCGCTCAATTAAGAGGGTTGATGAGTTAGGAGAGAGTCAAGTGTTCAAAAGACTGTCTATGTACCAAATTATATTCTTGCACTAGTTTGGCATCATTTATTGCATTATTGGGTTACAAATTCACATTTTAAGAACTGATCAGTAGTAAATACTGTGAATCATTCATCAAATGCTGGAAGTTTCATGTACACTGGTGGTTTCATATCTATGGGTGAATATACATGCAGAATGGTAAGATAAAAAAAGTTTAATTTTAGTATTTGTTCTTATTATGAGCATAGCTTTCTCATTCTTTTTTCTTTCCTATGGATTAAAACTACAATATTATACGGAAAGCTACAGGAGTAAAATCATTTCTAGAGGAGGTTTATACCAAATACCACACCAAAAAAGATAGAAGTTCAATTGATGAAAGATCTGAGAAAACCATTGTATGTGATGCTAGTTTGTTCTTCTTTTGTCTTTCAAAAATATAATTTTCACTATATGTTAGTATTTGTTCATGGCATATTTAGTTGTGATTAAAGTGGATTAGTTTTGTTGGTGAATTCAAAATACGAAAGGCAGAACTTTCTCAAGTAGCTTTATCCTTAGATAATGAATGAGATGTTGGGGCATTTAAGGAAGATCTAGATACGCCAGATGATTACACTATTTGGAACGAAGTTGTGGCAAAGGGTAAAAAGCAAGCTACTTTTGGTTTATATTCTTTTGGTTTATATCTTTCTTCAAAGTTGGGTTCCAAAAATTTCTCAGAAACATCCAAAGACGATCTAAATATTGAGCAAGAACTTCACATATGGAAAGAAGAGGCAAAGGAGCAAGAAATGATAAATAAAGAGCAAAATGTTAAGTTGAATGATGTTGAGCACAAGTTAAAAGATCAAGGACATCAACTAAAAGCTCAATAGAAAAGAATTGGTTCTACTGAAAAGACACTGCATGCTTTATATAAAAAGTTGAATCTCCCACTTCCTTCAATCTTGTCTGTTGTTACGAGAGATGAGTTTAGAACAGGCTTTAGTGATGATGATGATGATAATATGAGTGATTGATGTCTAGAGTATATATTTTTTCCGATTTAGATTAAGGAATTTTTAGGTGAATTAGTTAGTATATTTTAATTTATTCATGATTTGTGACTTTTTTTAAAGGCTTTCTTTGTTTTAGTTTAATTATTCTTTTCTTATTTTAGTTTGATTACATTTATGGACAAAAGTATTTTAATAATAAATATTTTTTTAAAGTCTTTTATTGTAATTAACTTTTTCATGACTTTATTATATGTTTATAATTTCAATGATGTAATATGAAAAATTTGTTTATTATAATGGTCTTAATATAGAAAGCAGATCATATACAATTTATTTTCTAAAATATTTATATATTAAATAGCAAATTATTTTGTATGAAAATTGTTTGAAATATTATATTATATTTGTAGAAAATTTGTGCGTAAAGAATGTTTTGTATTGTATGACATTTGTTTCAAATATATAAATTATATTAAATTAATTTTTTTGAAATTTAATCGAAAAGAAATATTCGATTTGTCTAAAATTTGTTTGAAAAAAAGCTGTTATATTTGACTAAATTTGTTAGAAATTTGTCTGAAATGAAGTATATTTTTTGTTTGAAATTTGTCAAAAATGAAATATTTTTACGTTTGAAATTTATTTGAAATACATTGTCTTTATGTTGACTAATCTGTCTAAAATTCGTCTAAAATACACAATAATAATTAGAAATCTAGCAGATAAATACCTATTCGAAATTTGTCACAAAATCATACGGAAAAAATTTCGAACGAAATTTCAAATAAAAGGTAAATTAGCAACAAGGATTTTTGGAATAAAAAAAATTCATCTCAATTTTGTTTGAAACAAAAATTTTGTCTTTAATTTGTTCGAAATTTATCTCAATTTCGTTTCAAAAGTCATCCGAAAAATACTAATTTCTAGTATTTTTGCACAAATTTTTTACAAATTTTATATAATATTTCAAACAATTTTCATACAAAATAATTTACCATTTAATATATAAATATTTAAAAAAATAAATTTTATACAATCTGCTTTCTATATTAAGACCATAATAATAAACAAATTTTTTATATTACATCATTGAAATTACAGACATATAATAAAGTCATGAAAAAATTAATTACAATAAAAGACTTAAAAAAATTTTATTATTAAAATATTTTTTTCCAAAATATAATCAAAACTAAAATAAGAAAAGTATAATTAAGCTAAAATAAAGAAAGCCTTTAAAAAGGTTATAAATCATGAATAAATTAAAATGTACTAACTAATTCACCTAAAAATTTCTTAATCTAAATCAGAAAAAACATATACTCCAAATATCAATCACTCATGTTATCATCCTTATCATCACTAGAGCCTATCCCAAGCTCATCTTTTTATAGGAACAAACAAGATTGAAGGAAGTGGGAGATTCAACTTTTTATATAAAGTATGGAGTGTCTTTTCAGTAGAACCAATTCTTTTCTGTTGAGCTTTTAGTTGACATCCTTGATCATTTAACTTGTGCTTAGCATCATTCAACTTAACCTTTTACTCTTCATTGATCATTTCATGCTCCTTTGTATTTTTTTTCCACGTGTGAAATTCTTGCTCAATATTTAGATCGTCTTTGGATGTCTTTCAAAAATCTTTGGAACTCAACTTTGAAGAGAGATCTAAACCAAAAGAACCTAAACCAAAAGTAGCTTTCTTTTTTCCCTTTGCCACAACTTCATTTCCAAAGAGTGTAATCATCTGGCATATCTAGGTCTTTCTTAGATGCCTCAACATCTCATTCATTATCTAAGGATAAAGCTATTTGAGAAAGTTCTGTCTTTCGCATTTTGAATTCACCCTACAAAACTAATCCATTTAAATTGCAATTAAATATGCAATGAATAAATACTAACATATAGTGAAAATTATATTTTTGGAAGACAAAAGAAGAAGAACAAACTAGCATCACATACAATGGCTTTCTCAGATCTTTCATCAATCCAACTTTTGTCTTTTCTGGCGTGGTATTTGGTATAAAACACCTCTAGAAAAGGTTTTACTCCCATAGCTTTCTCCTATAATATTGTAGTTTTAATCCATAGGAAAGAAAAAAGAATAAGAAAGCTATGCTCATAATAAGAACAAATACTAAAATTAAACTATTTTTGTCTTACCATTCTGCGTGTATGTTCACCTATAGATATGGAACTACTAGTGTACATGGAACTTCCAGCATTTGATGCTTGATTCACATTATTTTCTACTGACCGATTCTTAAAATGTGAATTTGTAGCCCAATAATGCAATAATTAATGCCAAACTAGTGTAGGAATATAATTTGGTACATAGTCAGAGTCTTTTGAATACTTGACTCTCTCCTGACTCACCAACCCTTTTAATTGAGCGCTCTCTTTAATCTCAAAAATTTGGCGAACTCTTGCATTTTGTTGAGGATCCCACATACAATATTTCTATAAAGAAAATATACATATACAAATGATTATCCACTATGTATAATATCAAAATATGCAAAACAAAAATGATAATAAATACTTACCTTATATTCAGTAAACCACAAGTTTCGCATTTGAGTACTGGCATGTCCCCATATATGGCAAAATTCTGAGTATTTACTTTTAATGGCAGTTGTTACATAACGAACAAGAGTACATAGATTAAACCTTTAAAAAGGGTCAAATAATAAGAAATTACACATGCATTCACAATAAAAGCAATATAGAGAGGGCGTTAAAACAAAAAAATTATTGTTGTACTTACTCATTTTCAAAAGGCACTATTTTCAAGAGTCCTTCTTGAGTGATAGGTTCATCTTCTTGATTAAGAGATTCATCTTTTTTATTTTTATCTGATGAGAGAGCATGATGTAAATTTTGTTCAATATTAGGAGCCTTTTCAATTGATTGAGGTTGGATAGGTGAACGGTATGGTGATTCAGCTGGTGATGGTGATGGTAATAATAATGGTGTATGATCGGTATGGGATGATAGCATTCTCTTGGATTTTTGTGGTGGCTGTGATGATGGGGGTCGTAATTCTGAAGGATTTTTAGATATATGTAAAGAAACTGGAAATCGTGATTTTGTAGGTTTAGGGGTGTGAAATCTTAATTTTGTGTGCACTAATCACCTCCTTATTAACAGATTTTTGCATTTTAATTGACAAGTGTTTACTTTTTTTAGAACCTGACATTTAAAACATCATAAAGATTTATAAGATTAGTAATACATATTGCATTTAATTTTTAGTAACATATACATCATTGAAATAATTAAAATAAGAACAATGTAAAAGAGTACTTAACTATGAAAATAATTAATTAGGATGTAAAATAAAGTTCTACTATGCTTTAGTACTAATATATGTACACATGAGCATTAATGAGTAAAACTATACGCATACATTTGCTATAGAAAACTAATTTAAAAAAAGACACTTCACTTAACATGTTTCATGAATGCAAAGTATTAATAAATTAGCAACAAAGTCTACAAAACAATGCAGCAACATTCATTATAACAAAGTATTACAAAACAAATAACATTCATTATAATATTTTTCAAGTTTAGCTCATAATGAGAATATTAGTATTTAAGCGTAACAAAATCTAAATTTCTAGGGTCTAACTTTGTCTACATATACCTAGGGAAACGATACGCTCATACAACAATAAATATTACACAAAATAATAACACAAATAGACATAAAAGTGAGTTATTACAATCTCAAAGAGCATATCTCGTATGAGCATGAAAACATAATATTTTACAATAATAGATAAATAGATGGTTGACATAAACACACATAAGCATTAATCACAAATAGACAAGTCACAGAATATAAAATTATATTATAAATAAGACAAATTGAGAGACATTATAAACTTAATTGAGATAAGCAGACGCTTGTCTTCAAGCAAAATGTATGGTCAGAGCTTAACATAGACTACTTTTTACACACAAGAACAAACAACAATACCAATTATCAAAGAGCTGCAACAAATAAGGCTATTAAACAAGGCATCGATTGCACAAGAAATGCATATGTTCTTAACAGATAAAATCGAAATACAAACTATAGATTGACAGACATAAGTTCATTAATCATTTAATACACACTAAGATTATTTGCAGCACTGCTTAAATAGTATATAATCTACTTTCAATTGCAATAAATACAGCAGAATGAAAAGTTGTATCCGGTTTATTTATGAAACTACATCAAAATCAAAATGACATGAGAAATAACGTCTACTTCAACATTTAACCAAACAAAAAATTAAGAAAGATATATATAGAAAATCATCACTTACAATAGCTCTAGGATACTCCCTCTCACGGAAGAATGAATCACCAAGTAGCACCTACAAAATGGATAAGCAAGCAAGAAAACAACTTCAATAAATGTTTTAGAAGATTGAAAACTTAATAATTGTATGAAGAGAAAAAAATTAGAAAACTTGAAAATTTACAGAGACCAAGCTCTCAGCTTTCAGGTTGGGACGGATTAAGTATTTGCAGCAGATAAAGAAATGAGAAAACAACTCTATTCAAAACTCCATACAAAGGATACAAGAATCACATCACTACTCACAAAAAATTGACGAAGAAACAAACAAAGAATCATCATTAACAAATAGAACAAACAAGAATCACATCACCACTCACAAAAAATTGAGACTTGACAGAGCACGCATAAATATG
The DNA here is from genome assembly GCF_014773155.1 of Arachis stenosperma. Taxonomy (NCBI): domain Eukaryota; kingdom Viridiplantae; phylum Streptophyta; class Magnoliopsida; order Fabales; family Fabaceae; genus Arachis; species Arachis stenosperma. The sequence goes on from NC_080385.1 coordinate 134,379,473, forward strand.
CAAAGTGGCAAGGGTCCGAGGCTAGCGGGGGTGCGAGGTCCGATACTGGAGGAGGCGGCAACATGTAAGAGGCAGAGTATTGTGAGTGTGTGAGAGATGTGACCTGTCAGTATGAATGACGAGGGTGCAGGTTGCCTGAGGTATGAGGTCGGAGGCTAGCAAGGATGTGAGGTCTGAGACTGAAGGATCGGATGCTTCCACAGGCATGAGGCAGAGTAGTGTGAGTGAGTTAGGGATCTGTAACTTGTGAGTGTGAAGCACGAGAAAGGATAGAAACAGCCTGAGTTGCAAAGTCAGAGGCTGGCTGGAGTGTGACCCGAAAAATCTGCGGTGGCCACTAGTAGAAGGCAGCGCAGTGTGGGTGAAGAGGGCTCTATAAACTACTAAACTGTGAGGCAGAACAATTTTTGAGAAGGAGAGAGGAGGTCTCTAAAAACTAAAACCAAAAGGGCAATTTTGAATAAAATCTGATTTTTTGGCGTAGAGTATAGAGATAGTTTTAAAACAACTACATATATTGAAATTTTAAAATTAAATTATATCTAATTTTTACCAATAAATTAAAAAATATAATATTATAGTGTTGGTACCTAAAAGATAAGTTCTGGAGTATTGATACCTAAAAGATAAATATTTAATAAAATTAAAATTAAATTTAATTTTGAATTATTTAATTTAAATTGTGTTTTTAAATCTTCATCATATAAAAATCAAATTTAATATTAATGTTTGTTAAAGATATTTAAAATGTATTCTAAAAAAAGATATTTATAATGGTTTAAACAAGCATGATATATATATATATATATATATATATATATATATATATATATATATATATAAATTGTTCATAAATTGTTCTATTTGGTGATGTATGTCGATAAGTTTCAATTAAGATTACAAGTAATTTTTTTTTCAAATTCTTTAAGGTATTTATATGATTTCTACATGTATGACACAATTATTTAATCAATAGATAAATTAATATATGAAGTTATACTTACATATGTATAAAATCTTATTGTAGGAATTGCAGTGAATTCTTCTTTTGAGCTACAGTATTTGAATTAATTTGCTAAAGAGGTCTCTTGAAAAAAAATTTTACATAAGTAAATTCTTTTATTTGGTAACTATCATTATGTGTATTAATACTCATTTTAAAAAAAACTTATTTTGATAAAAATCAGTTTTTATGGTTTAATTTTATTTTAAACTAAATAAAACTGATATTTAATTTCATTGCAATAATATTAAAACTAAGCATTTTTTCAATTGTTACAAAGGTACAATAGCATAAAATTCATTATGCACAACTTATATTAAAAAAATGCTTCAACATGGAGAATGAGTAATGATGGAAAAAAAGAGCATAAAAGATACGATATTAAAAAAAAAAATTATGTTGTTAATAGAAAATCATATTATTGTCTTTTTAGATATAATTTTTAGTCCTTTCCTTTGAATAAGTTCAATTTTTTTATCTGTTTCAAAATAAAAATACTAATAAAAATAATTAGATACTAAAAAAAAAATATTTACACATATTTTCTTTCTCAATACTTAAATCACTGTCAAATTCTTTGTTTTACCAAATTATCAATATCCAAATAAAAAGTGAAATTATTTTTCTTTCCAAATAACAGAAATCATAATTCTTTTGAGTACTAAAAAAAAGGGTTATAATTGTTTTTTTTTTGAATATTATAGATTTGACCCTCTATGTCTTCAATTTTTCATGGATAATTCTATACTAATTACTAATATTTTTTTTATATTGTAATGAGTACATTTAATTGCTTGAATCTATCATACTGTAAGATTATTTTTATTCTAATTTTAGTATAAATTTTTTTGTCACATTTTTATTTATATCAAATTTATGAAAAATAAATAAATATAAATAGTTATTAAAAAATGCACCTTTTTTTTTAGTTTTCAGTTTATGCACAACTTCGTAGTTAAAAGAAAAAAAAAAGAAGAAAGGTTAAAATTAATTTTTTATATGTTAAAAATTAGTTTTAACAAATAAATTAGTTTATCAACTGGATCGGAGCACTACATTATTATAAACTGGTTTAAAATCAGTTTCTATATAAAAAAATAGTTTGTTCAATTTCTAATCTATTTAAGATGTGTTTAGTTTAACATTAGAAATTCAAGAAACACGTTTAATCTTTTCGAACACCAGAATTTTTTTGTTTGATAATTTTTTTTCTAAATACAAATATGATTTTGGATTTTAACTCTTGTTTATCAGAAGCAACAAATTGTATCTTTAATGATTAGTGTTTAAATCTAATTGTTAGATTGAAAAATTAATTGAAAAAAATATTTTTTCTATCAATTTTATCATTTAATCTCATTTGTAACAAAAGATACTAGAAACAATCATAAGAGTTCTTGAAATTTTTTATGACTATATTTTACAAACATAATTTTTTAATATTATTGTTAGTATTCTTTGTTAAGTTTTGATTTTTTATCATTTTTTTTGTTCATAGTATGAATATTTTTGTTTAGAATTTTTTTATATTCATTCATGTATACTTTTGTATTTTTAATATAATTTTTATTTTTTATTATTCATATAATTTTTTTAATCATTTTTATTGATACATTTTTTTATAGAACTTTATTTTTTTATAGAACTTAAATTATCTGTGAAGTGTGGTACATTTTTTTTTATTATAAGAGCATTTATAAAGGTATATTTTTTAAAGCCATGAAGAAAGTGATACCTAAGAATAACTTACTTGTCTCCAATTTTATGAAGCAAAGAAGCTAGTATCAAAACTTGGCATGGAAAGTAAAAAAATTGATTGTTGCATTAATGGTTGTATGTTATATTACAAGGAAGATGATATATCAAGAAAGGAATGTAAATTTTGTGATTCTCCAAGGTACAAGATAGGTAAAAGAGTAAAGAAGTGCCTTTGAAACAAATGCATTATTTACCGCTTATACTTCGTTTAAAAAGACTTTATGCTTCAATACACACAGCACCTCAGATGCGATGGTGTAACACCCTACCACACAGAGCCTTATGCTTAAGTCATAAGATAGAGGTGGTGAGGTATTACGACCTCTAAAAGTAAAATTATATATATAGTAATAGTGAAAAAAGATTTTTAACTAGGAGCTTTTGAAGAAAAGGGTGAAGCAAAATCGTTAAAATTGAAAAGCTAAAATTTCACGAATTCGATAACGTAAGCGAAACAGGATAAAAATTAAGCTAACACACACACACAAACACACACACACACACACACACATATATATATATATATATATATATATATATATATATATATATATACCGAAGAATGCCAAAATACAGATAACAAAGCTCAGGACTTGGTTTGTGAAGGTAACCGGCCCGAGCATATATATATATATATAGGAAAACCCAAAACATATATATATATATATATATATATATATATATATATATATATATATATATATATATATATATAGGAAAACCTAAAAGAAATCCAAAGTACAGAGTTACAAAACCTGTTTCTCCAAAATAACCTCTAAGCGGAGTTAATACAGAATATATATAAACAGTGGAGATAATAAGTATTTATGTAATACGTATAACCAAAATAAATCCCTGAGAGATAAGGATCTTTGCTAAATCAAAAGCTTCCAGCATGCCTTAGCGAGGAGCCTCATGTCCTGCATCTGAAAATCACAAAATCCGCATGGGTGAGAACAGGAGGTTCTCAGTATGGTAACATTGCCCACATATCTAACATATAATGTCTTGGGAAAGTCAAAGGCAATCCTAGAACTTCCAACACATAATTAAAGCTTATAAACATAACTAATCCATGAAAAATTAATAGGCAACTAGCTAAAGGTCTTCGGTCCATCTAAAACTCCCCTTTCCAACTCCTTCGAACCTCCCAACCGTCACCGAAACCAGTTGTTACAATCACATTTATTACAAACAAGGAAATCACAGGTATAAAGCATATACAACAGATAAACAATTAACAAGTAGTTATGCAGTCAATTAGGCATTCCAAACAAAACATACGAAACAAACATATAGATCCATATGATGCATGCCTGTCCTAGTAGCCGATGAGTCTCATCTGTCTGTTATAAAGCCAACCCGACAAGTCCTGGTAGCTAACTATATGACTGTCCCTCTGTTGTGCATCCCTAACTCTAGTAATTCACAATCATAATCATAATCATACAACACCCACACTAGTGTTTATCCACGGGGGCGAGCTCATCCAGAACTTTCAGTGTCCGACCACACTTATGACATACGGTCAGCAGAGTATCGAGTCTCAATCTGGAACACGTGGTGGCTAGCCATTGCTTTCACCCAGGGAAACTCATATCTCAGATGTTTGGAAGTGCAACAATCAGATTATCATTCAACAAACATATATGCATTCATAATAAGCCATAATTCAGTATTAATACAGCCATTCAGCTCATAATACAATCCACAACCAGCCATAATTCATTATCACATACAACTATTTGGCGCATATCATACACAACACTTCCACCAACATCCTTAACAACTCATACAATCATCACTAATCATGGTTCATCATTAATTCTCCCTTTATTTCATCCATAAGTTACCACCTTCCTTAGCTTCTTCTCAATACTAGGCATTTTATGAGGATTTAGAACTAAAAGGATGAAAATAGAGGCTTAGAGGTTTGAAATTTGGTTTTAAAAAAAAAACTCATATTTACTGAAAATAGGGGTTATGCATACGCGTGAATGCGCGTTTGGACCGTGTCGCATATGCATTGCCCTTCCCGTGTACGCACGTGCACCAAACAGAAACAACTAGCCACGTACGAGGGAATTCACATACGCAATAACCCCAGGTCACGTGTACGCGTGGCCCACGTGTACGCATGACTGTGTATTTTGGCCTATTTTGCGTACGTAGTCCCCTTTCCGTATACGCAAACACGCCAAACAGAAGCGCATATCCGTGTATGGAGTGTATGCGTACGCATACAATGCAACAGCTCAAAAAAGCTGCTAAGTCCATACTTTTTAGCTTATACACCAATCTTTGATCGAGCATAACTTCCTCATTTTAAAATATTTTCCCTCCGTTTTTTGAACGACATAAATATCTTGAACAAAATTTTCTTTCTAAATAAGTTTGAAATAAATCAGAGGTCCAGAGACCAAATTATACTCCGTCAAAATTGGGCCAAAATTACAATTTTCACAAACTTATAAACCTTCAATTTCAAAATATACAACTTCAAATTCCTTTTTAAACTAACCCAAACTTACCAATTCAGCATCAACCATATACCCATTTTCTCATACAAGCCACAACCTACCAACTTTCTCCACTTTCATCATTCTCAAGTTCAATGTTTCAATTTCACAATACCATACCATATCAACATTATTCTATACCTCAATTTCAATGATATTCAATTTAACCAACCATTATACATACAAATCAATATCATTTTCACCATCAATATAGTACCAACCACGACTCAATCTCACTAACCATTAAACATACACCAAGGCATACATATCATACAAATAAAATTCCATTAAAACCTCCAAAATCACTAACCACATTCATAATAATACAATCCATCTCAACCAATCAACACATCAACAATTCAATTCCTATTCTAGGGTCACTAGCCTAAGTTTTCACTTTACATTACATAGTTTTTTGTAACAAAAAAAGAGTCCATTGCAGTAAGTCCCATTACAAAAAATTTTTGTAATAAAAAATGGAACTGTTACAATTCAATACCATATTTTGTAACAATTTTTCCTGATACAAAAAACCAAAAGTCGTTACAAAAGTGGTAACAAATTTTGATCTTGAAGGTATTTTTCGTGACAGTCAATTTTGTTCCTATCAAAAAATTTTGTTACAAAATGTAACATGATTTTGTAACTTTTTTTTCTTTAGTTACGAAAGCAAATTAATTATTTTGTAACAACTTTTTTTTATTACAAATTACATGCATAATTTACTAAATTATTTTTTAAATTAACTAATATATTAACGCTTTTAATAAGCAAGTTTACATGTATATAATATGCAAAAACATACATAAGTCAAACAAGATCCTTTTAGCTAAAATTATCTTGAAACAAAATAACATTAGCTAGTGAGTACATTGATTAGTTCAACCAAAACATAAAAGTTCTAACATAAAAGTTCAACCAAAACATAAAAATTCTAACATAGATTAGTGTCTCTATGCATCAAAACATTCTTGAGCCCTCAAGGTAGCATATGGTCACCATTTCAGCACTCCTGTAAATAAGAAAAACCGAAATAAAAAAGTTAGAAACAAGATATAACACTAATTATAATTTTTCCACTAAGTTTTATCCAAAATGTTTAGAAAAATTTTGGCAAAACCTCCCTAAAACTTGGATATTTCCACCGTCCACGGTTCAAACAAACACAACCAATTCACAACTTGTACCCTTTCAAACAACACAATGCAGTTTAATTGAGCAACCAAATAGGACAACAACCAAATAGTGAATAACAAAACCCGAAGCTTCCAGCTTCCAACAACCAAAACAGTGAAGCACTTAGCCGGATAATCAATCAATTGAGCTTAGCAATAGTTGAAAACCAAAAGCAATTAAATACCAACTCAATCAATTAATTGAATCAAAGATGAATATTGAAAACAACTTAAAATAAATTTCGGCAGCATTTCAGCAGTAAATTTGCCTATTTCACAATTTCAATCAATCAATTCAAATTCCATATGAATTCTTTGATAGTTAAAAACACAAAAAATCATAATGAATTCATAGGAAGGAAGTAAATAAGCCAATTCCAGCAAGAAAACATGAGGAAACAATTAAAACCAATCCAACTAGCAAGAAGCAGAGTAGCACTCAGCAGAACAGCAATCAATGGCCCATCATACAGCACCCAAAACAGTAAAATGAACAAAGGTAATGGATTTAGGCAACATTCTATTCATTGAAGTCAATAACCATTACACTTGCAAGCAGCAGGGACATAGCAGTTTATCCATTAATTCAACAGAAAATCAATCAAGTCAAACTAAACGATTTCAGCAACAGATTTATCAATAAAACCAATCTCAGTTCAGCAACCATCATCTATTCCAACACAAACAACAATAACTCAGCAGCATTTCCTTTCTCATTGAATTTAACAATCATTCAATAAACAAGCAATGAGGGGGGAAAAATCAGCAGCAACCAACAGCAAGTATAGAGCAGCAATAACAACTTAATGTTAGAAATTATTCAATAATAAATGCACACACAAATACAAGGATTACTTAAATTACTCATCATGCTTATCCACATAAGTCTGTAGTGAAACCACTTACCGTTTCACTTAAGAGGCTTGTAACAATAGCTTTTTTATCAACTTCTTTCTCATTCTCCCTTTCAGGCTCATTGTAGTACTAGTAGGAGGTGGAAATGCTGAAGCACCAAACATGGCTTCGTCATGAGCAGCTTGGATTTGTTCCTCCCTTCTTGCCTTGATAAGAAAATGGATTCGATCTATGTTTAATCTTCCATACATAGATGATGCATGTATGTTAACAAGGAACAAAACTGACTATTCATGAATATAAGAAGAGGAATATACTTCTATTTTAGAATACTGAAAAATCTGGCCAATTTGCTTGACCAAGGAAACATCATCTTCAGCCACTGCAGATAGGTGGGCAAATACAATCAGTTCAATTAAGTTTCAGGCTTCAAGCCAAACCCCAAACCATTACTCATTATCATTTATAAGAAAAAATATCATTGGCATTCAATAATTAAAAGAATCACCATGACTAAGCAATGAACAATTAAAATGAACCTAAGATTTCCTCGTCAACAATGCAAAAACTGAAAGTTTACCCAATAAAACATAAGTACTGCAATATTACCAGTTACCAGTCCATATTACCACCCTTACAAGCTCCCTCACTTTCATAATTTCTCAAATCAACAATCAAACCTAGACATAAACATAACCAGAGATCCCAGCATCAATAAAAGCCTCAATTTATAAAACTCAATTCATATTTCCAATTCAACAAGCAACACCAAATTTATCTTCATTCACAATCATAATACAACCAGCAGCAAGGACAACAATATCATCATCACTAACAAAATCACAATTAACAAATACACATATAGCTCATCTAAGAACCCAATTCTTTACCGCACCATCAAATACCAAAAATTAATTTCAGCATATTCAAACATACTCACATTCACTAACAATTCCCAAATTCATCAATTCTCATTAATTGGTCATACAAAGCATGTATAAATTATTTACAATTACTCAATACTTTTTGGCATTCTTAAATTAAAAACTCTTAATTTTAAAACGAATCTCCTACTTCCGTTAGTCGAAACAACAGAATTTAAACCGACAATCCCCTTTCTTTTTAATCCATGGCAGCAGCAACTTTAGCAATTCCATAGCGGCACAATCATCAACACTTAAGACAGCTCCAGCAGAAAAACAGGAGGAGCGAAATGGCCGTGCTAAAACAAAGACATGCTATTGAAATTAAAACAAGAATGTGACCAAGAAACAACAATAGAACAGAACGAAGGTAAAATCATAGTAGCAAACCCTAATGGAAGAGAGGCGGAATTTGAGGAGTAACAGTGGTGCTGGTGGCTCTGGCAGCTGTTGTTAGTGACCACCCAGAGGGTGGCGCAGCTCAAAACAGAACCAAATAAAGCGGCGGCCATGGGTGACGGTGACGCGGGCTCCATCACCGCAACCATGAAGCATGACAGAAGCGTCTTCCCTCTATCAACGGTGTTCTTCTCTTCGTCGGCCTTCCTCCATCCACGAGCTTCTCTCTCGGCGAACCAGGGCAGCAGAAAACGGATGAGCTTCATCGGCGACAGAGGCAAGAACTACGGTGACACGGGCTTCGGCGACGGCTCCATCATCGGAAGCGGCGGCAACCGGCGCGATGATGGCTCTGTCTGGTGCGCAGCGCAACCTCCTCTCTCTCCTGACACTCCTGTCGACGACGGCAACGGCGGTGAGGCGTGACGGCAAGCTGGACGTGGCGACGCGGCAGCAAACCCTGCGACGCCATCCCCCCCTCTCTTCTTCTTCTCCCTCACGCTCTGATTTCCTCTCCAACTCTCTCGATCTCCATCTCTCGTTTCTTTCCCTCTGCTTTGTTTCTTCGTTGAGTTGTGGGTGTGGGTAAGGGAAAGGGGGTAGGTTAAGGTTAAGGTAAGGTTGAGTGAGATTTAGTGTCTCTGTATTTTTGTGAAGGTGAGGGATGAGAAAATAATCAAAATATAGGGGTTAAACAATAGGATGTGTATAAAAATAAAAAATTTAGTAATGAAAATATATATTAAGAGTATAAGAGTTTCACAAAATTATAAGATTAAAATAATTTAAAAATATAATTATGATATCAAATATTATTTTAAAAACATATAAAAATATATCTATTAACATATTAATCTAATTAAATATTTATTTTAAATTTAAAATTATAATAATCAAATTAATTTTTTTTAAATAAAATTTGAATTCAAAATATTCATGAACAATCAATTTAATTAAAAATATTCACTTTATTGTTTTTTACATTTTGACTTTTGATATTTTAGTTTTTTTATCTTTTATATTTAATTATTGTTATTTATATTTATATTTGATTAAATTTTTTTAAGTTTTACAAATTAATTTTTAGTTAAAATTAAAATAATATTAAATTTTGTGACATTAATTTTTTGTTACAAACAATGTTAAATTTTGTGACAAATTAATTTTTTGTTACAAAATAATTGAAGTTTTTGAAACAAAAAGATATTTTGTTACAAAATATTTCAAGTTTTTGTAACTATTTTATTTTTTGTTACAAAATATTATAATATTTTGTAACAAAACACCAGTTCGTTACAAAAATTAACATAATTTGTAACAAAAAAAGCACGTTGTTACAAAATATTAGAATGTATTGTAACAACTTGTAATTTTGTTACAAAACATTATTCTTTTGTAACAATCACCAATTATTATTACAAAAAATCATCTTTTTGTAATAATTTTAAATTTGACACAATTTTTGTTACAAATATTCCATTTTCTTGTAGTGTCATACCTTGACAGATTCCCCGCTTAACCTGGAACACCCCCAATTTTAGCTTTTCTTCAATTTTCAGGACTCCAACACCTCCAAAAATATATTTCTACCTTGCAATTCACTTCAAGCTCCCAAAATCTCCATCAAGCTTCAATCCACTTACATACATATATTGCCTAATACACATAACATACACCCACACATACAAACTCAATAACTAATCACAACAATTCAAGTATTTCATTTAGGGTTGAGAATCTTACCATACCCAAGGATCAAAGGGGTGAGATTAAGCCTTTTCCTCAAGCTAATTGGATCCTATAACATCAAAGAGTTCAAAATCTCAATATTTTCACTCAAGATTTTCAAAATCAAGGGCTGGGAAAACTAGAAGAAAAACGTGGCTTACTTCTTGAATGATGTTATGAGTTTTGTAGAGCTCGACGCTGTGGCTGCAAACAGTGCGGCAATCGGAGCTCTGGATCAAAAGTTATGGTGGATTGAATCAAACCAAGGGTTTGTTCTTTCCTTCCCTCCTTTTGGTATTTTTAGCGCAGCAAGCATGAGGAAGGAAGAAGAAATGGGCTAGGATTTTGATAGAAAACATCCATAATTTTCTCAAGAACCATGGAATGTCAGGCTAGGATTGTGTTGATGGATTCACCCCTTTTGGTCAATCTTGTAAACGATATTCATGTTGGCTAATAATTGTCACTCTTTATAACCTGCCTCCTTCTATGTGCATGAAAACTTCTTACATATTTTTATCCATGATTATCCTTGGTTCTTGTAATTCCAAAAGTAGGATTGATGTATACATGTAGCCCTTAATTGATGAGCTAAAGCTACTATGAAAAGATGGTGTCTTAACTTATGATATTCATTTAAAGTCAAATTTTGTAATGCGAGCAGCATTGTTATGAACTATTAATGATTTTCCTACATATGAAATGTTGTCTGTGTTGAGTTTGGAAAATTAAAGCTTGATTGAAGTAATGATAAAACATTATTCATTTTTTTATCGATTGGTTGTGTAATGTTTTGTTTAAGTGTGCAAGAAAAATAACTTAATCAAAGCCAGCCCAAGAAGCATGAAATGCAGCGCAAACCTGGTCTAGTTCACATAAGCACATTGATTCTCAACAAACAAAAGTTTTTAACACAAATTGCCCATCAGAAATAAAACATAAGAAAAGAAAGAAGTAAGCCCAAATTCCTTCCAAGCCAAATTTGGTGTTTACACATAAACCCATTTCTCTTCAACTTAATCACTAACAAGATAAGCAAATTAAACTTCATTTGAATCATTTCTCAATTCCACCGAACACAAAGTCTCTTCTCTCTCTCTTTCTTTTCTTCCCTTTCACATCAAAGCTCAGAGTCAAGAAAGAAGAAAATGGAAAGAGCCAAAACTAGGGCAAGGTAAAGAACAAAAAGGTTCTTACCAATTTCAATCCAGAAGAAGGGCTACAACAAAAAGATTCTTACTAATTTTCCCATTTGTGCTAAACCAAGAAACCATAAAGAAATCTGCTGAGTTCCAAGCACAAATCAAGTAACCATGAAGAAAATGAAGTCAATTTTGCACAGAGGCTCATCAATGATAAAAAATTAAACTTGGGGCCAAAGAAAACATACATAGCCAAGATTAAAGAAGATTGAAGAAAAAGGATGAAAGAGAATAAGTATATTGCATGTCACAGATTCAGTATCTCTCTCTCCTCTGACCAAGCCATTGCTAGTTCTGATGCTGGAGAAGAAGACAACCCAAAGTGTTGAACTTGGTTCAAACCTTGGAAGCTTCATTTTTTATAATAAGTGTGAATGGCCAAGGATTGAAGGTAAGAGAGAAAGATCACTTGTTTAGGTTTCCATAGCTCCCTAAGCTGTTCTTGTTCTTCTCCTTCATAGTTTTTATGTTGTAATTTTTTCTCAATTTAGTCTGTTTAAGTATCATTAGAAAAAGGCAAACATGGTGAGGTTTGTAAAAAAAGTCAATGAGTGAAAAAAGACAGTGAGCTAGACTTGGAGAAACAGTCATAGTTATCTCAAAAATTCTTTGAATATATTTCTGTTTTGTGTCATGATCATATGGGAATTTTCTTGCAAGTTGGATTAACACTTTGCTGTTTAAAGCTAGGTTGATTCCTAGTTAAGTTCAGATTTGTTTAGAATCTGGACTTGTCCCAAATAGAATTGGGTAAATCTTAGGGAGAATTGGTGATTGTAACCTATTAAAAAGATAGTGAAATTCTATCAAGGTTGTGATGGAGACTGGATGTAGGCTACATTGCACTAAGCAGCTGAACCAGGATATATCTGTGACAATTTCTGCTCTCATCTCTATTTCTGATTTTGCACTATAGGAGACAAAACAAAAGTATTTTCTACCTAGTCAAGAGACAAAATCTCAATATCTCTTGTATTTCCATAACATAAAGCAAGTATACAAAATAAAGAAAAAGGGGCCAAGATTTAACCTCCCTTTTCTTATCCACTGTTAACCATCAGTCTGGATAGATGACAATAGGTAGGCTAGCACGCCCAAATTGTATGAAATAAACTGAGGCATTCCTATTAAAAAATGGGAAAAAGCCATTATAGTTTGAATATCACAGACAATTCTTACCAAATAATCACATGTTTAGAAGAAATAGGGATGTATTCTTTAAGAATAGGATTGAGAGATCAAAACCTCTGTCAAGATTAACTGGAGAGCAAATATGGGATATAGTTAAAAATTATGATAAGATAAGTGATGTTAAGCAACTTGAGATAGAAAGGTATAGAAGTACATATAATTGGACCCAAAGAAGCATATTTTGGGATTTACTTTATTGGCGTGATAATTTAATCAGTTTTGGTAGGTAGACAATGAGAAATTTGAAAAATGTGAACAATGGGCTGATTTTTTAGCCTAATGAGGATTAAAAAACCTACCCCAAATCAAGTTAAAAAAACCCTTTTAACCCTACCATCGGGAAATTTTAACCATCCCCTCTCTTTTAACTTAATTACACTTCCTTCTAATCCAAACCCCCTCTCTAGTGCCGTCATCTCCCGCCGTTACCAACCTCGAGTGCTATATTAAGAACAAACATTCCATTTGCATGAAGAACAAACATCTCATTTGCGTTAAGAACAAACATCTCATTTATACGAAGAACAAACAACCCATTTACATTAAGAATAAACATTTCATTTGCATGAAAAATAAACATCCACATGCGTATATAAAACTTCCATTGCAAACCTTCTCACAGCATCGATATGCACATCCAGCATGTTGCTGTAGACGTAGCAGTTTGGATCCATACTATGCAGTATTGTGAGGTTCATGGCAAAGATGGCAGAGGAAGGAAGGAAGAAAGAAGCGAGAACCGCCATGAAATCTTGTGGTCGAGGCTGTGGGAGGCGAGAACGGAGCCGAGATTCTGCATGGCTTTGAACAATGCGTTAGTGTCGAGGTGGTCATTGTTGTTGTCAACGGTGGTGGTGAGCTACAACGGTGGTAAAGGAAAGGGCTAGGGGGTGCACGGTCAGCACGCGGATGGGCAGCGCGAAGGATGACGCACGGTGCTGCTGTGGAGCGATCGGACATTCGCGGAGATGCTTGGGTGGTGTCGGTGGCCGAATGGGGGCGTCAATTGGAGATTGGGCAGCGTCGACTGAAGGGGAAGTGAAGCGGCACCTAGGTGCCTCTGTAGGCCGGTAATGGCAAATAGAGAAGAGAGATAAGCGTGATAAGTGGGTGTATTGCTAATCCTTATTTTTTAAATTTTAAAATTTGAAATTAAAAATAATTAATTAATGATCTTATTTATGATTTTAATTCCATTTTCTTTTTTTACTCTATTGTTCACATTGTTTACTATTCTTATTGTCTCCCTGTACTTTTTCTAATTTAATTCATCATAACCTTGATATGATGTATATTGAGAAGAATGAATTTGATAATATATTTAATATTGTATGGCATGGACATCAAAGAGAAGACTAAAGATACTGCAAAGGCTAGAATGGATTTGTTATTATACTATAAACAAAAAAGTTTAGAATCGCCAAAACAAAAATAGAGGTAAAATTATAATACACAAAGCAAACAACACATTCACTCTCTAATAAAAAAGAGAGCAATATGTGAATGGATGAAGGAGTTAAGGATACCTGATGGATATATTTCAAATTTAGACAGATGTATAGACATGGAAGAAGGCAAGTTATATAGAATAAAAAGTCATGATTATCATGTATTTATGGAACGTTTACTCCCAATTGCTTTTAGTTCATTGCCAAAGCAAATATGGAAAACTATAATAGAGTTAAACAATTCTTCAGGGATTTGTGCTCAACATCGTTACGAGAAGATGTTCTTAATAAGTTTGAAGAAAATATTCCAATTGTGCTATGCAAGTTAGAACTTATTTTTTCTCCTGAATTTTTTTATTCAATTGAACATCTACTTATTCGTTTGTCATTTGAAGTAGGGATGTACACGGCCCGATCTGACCCGAAGACCCAGCCCAGGTCCAAAAGATTTTGGGGCATATTGGCCCGGACTCGAAGTGGCCCGAGACCGACCTAGAAAAAAATAATGAAACCAAAAAGAGGCATGAAACTGGGACCAGGCATAGCTCGGGTCACCCGACCCGGTCCAGTGAGCATCATTATGTGAACTTTTCATTCTAGCCTAGGGCACGCATTCAGTTCACGCAATATACAAGCCTCAGTGCCTCACTGCCTCTGACCCTCTGTGCCTCACAAGCCTTCTCCCTAAATGGCGCCGTTACCGAGGAGTTGCAAACGTGTGCCTTGTTATTGGTTATTGTACATATGTAAATATTGTGAATAGCTTGATTTTTGGATTGCTTGTTAGTTTTTGCTAGTTTTGGATCTTTGTTTCATTATCTCTTGTTAGCTTTTGTTTCTTATTTTCTATTTTCATCATGAATACTCACTTTGGCTATGAGTTTGGTTACAATTATGTTGTAGTAAATGAATGCTTCAATGAAAATGTGCATCAAGAATGGAACAATCAAGATTGGGAGGAGCCACAAGCTTATGGACAACCTTCTTGGCAACAACCTCCTCCGATCTCATATAGGTATAACTCCAATCCTAATGCATACCAATCTAATTAATGTGGTAGTTCTTGTTGTACGTGTCACCAACCACCACCACATGCCTATGGACCACCTCCTCAACATAGCCCTCAACCATACTCACAAGCCCCTTTTTGCCAAATTCCCTCATATGACCCTCATCCATCATATAACCAATCACCCTTACCTCATCTTTGTGACCATTATGTAAGAAAATTCATAGAGCCACCACAATTCAAACATGAACACTCCCGAGAACCATACATTCCACACACACCACCTTCATACCCTTACCAAGAAAAACTACCTTCCCATTATGAACCCTTTCTCCAAAATAATGTACCCTCCTATTCACCCCAAGCCCCAATGGATGACTCTCTCACCTTGATACTTCAAGGGCAAAGAAAAATGCAAAGGGAGACACTAGAATTTGTGGCTACCTTAACCGAAGTATTAAACCGATTAGCCTCCCATTGTTTGAGCACTCAACAAACTCCCATGGCTACATGTGGAGTAACAATTGAAGAGCATAGCATGAAGGAGAGATTAGAAAATCCAATGGAGAATGAGGATTTTGATTTTGTGTTAGAACAATTGGAAAAACCTATGATTATTGAAGAAAAGGAAGAAGTGGTGGAAGATTTAGGAGATGCGGAACCTCCATGGGAACCTAAAGTTATAGAAAACTCCTCCAAGAAGATTGAAGTTGATGTTGAGGAGGAACGTGCACAACCTCCAAGGCATATTCCATATGAAGACTTGGACGAAATGGAGTGATGAGCGGATAATTTATATGCTTTTTGGCATTGTTTTTAGGTAGTTTTTAGTAAGTTCAAGCTACTTTTAGGGATGTTTTCATTAGTTTTTATGTTAAATTCACATTTCTGGACTTTACTATGAGTTTGTGTGTTTTTCTGTAATTTCAGGTAATTTCTGGCTGAAATTGAGGGACTTGAGCAAAACTCTGAAAAAGGCTGACAAAGGGACTGCAGATGCTGTTGGAATCTGACCTCCCTGCACTCGAAATAGATTTTCTGGAGCTACTAAACTCTAAATGGCGCGCTCTCAACGGCGTTGGAAAGTAGACATCCAGAGCTTTCCAGCAATATATAATAGTCCATACTTTATTTGGAAATTGACGATGTAACTTGGCGTTGAACTCCAAGTACATGCTGCTGCCTGGAGTTAAACGCCAGAAAAACGTCATGATCCGGAGTTGAACGCCCAAAACACGTTATAACTTGGAGTTCAACTCCAAGAGAAGCTTCAGCTCGTGGATAGATCAAGCTCAGCCCAAGCATACACCAAGTGGGCCCCGGAAGTGGATTTATGCATCAGTTACTTACTCATGTAAACCCTAGTAGCTAGTCTAGTATAAATAGGACATTTAACTATTGTATTAGACATCTTTTGACAGTTTAATCTTTTGACTGTTTAGCCTTTGATTATTTGGTCTCTTGATCATTCAGGGGGCTGGCCATTCGGCCATGCCTGAACCTTTCACTTATGTATTTTCAACAGTGGAGTTTCTGCACACCATAGATTAAGAGTGTGGAGCTCTGCTGTACCTCAAGTTTCAATACAATTATTATTACTTTCTATTCAATTCTCTTTTATTCTTATTCCAAGATATACGTTGCACAACACTTTGATGAATGTGATGATCCGTGACACTCATCATCATTCTCACCTATGAACGCGCGTGATTGACAACCACTTCCGTTCTACCTTAGGCCGGGCGCATATCTCTTAGATTCCCCAACAGAATCTTCGTGGTATAAGCTAGAATTGATGGCGGCATTCATGAGAATCCAGAAGGTCTAAACCTTGTCTGTGGTATTCCGAGTAGGATTCCGGGATTGAATGACTGTGACGAGCTTCAAACTCCTGAAGGCTGGGCGTGATGACAAACGCAAAAGAATCAATGGATTCTACTCCAACCTGATTGAGAACCGACAGATGATTAGCCGTGCTGTGATAGAGCATAGGACCATTTTCACTGAGAGGATGGGATGTAGCCATTGACAACGGTGATGCCCTACATACAGCTTGCCATGGAAAGGAGTAAGAAGGATTGGATGAAAGCAATAAGAAAGTAGAGATTCGAAAGGATTCTAGCACCTCCGCACGCCTATCTGAAATTCTCACTATTGATTTACATAAGTATTTCTATCCCTTTTTATTTTCTATTTATTATTAATTATTCGAAAATCCATAAACCAATTTAATCTGCCTAACTGAGAGTTACAAGATGACCATAGCTTGCTTCATACCAACAATCTCTGTGGGATCGACCCTTACTCGCGTAAGGTTTATTACTTGGACGACCCAGTACACTTGCTGGTTAGTTGAACGGAGTTGTGAAAAGAAAGTGCTGAGTTAATGTTTTTGTGCACCTACCAAAGAGCTAATATTGTTTATCACAATTTCGTCCACCAAGTTTTTGGCGCCGTTGCCGGGGATTGTTCGAGTATGGACAACTGACGGTACATCTTGTTGCTCAGATTAGGTAATTTTCTTTTCAAAAACTTTTTCAAAATTTTTCTTTTCTTTTTCGTTTTTCCAAAAATATTTTCGAAAAAAAATTAATAAAAATCCAAAAAAAAATTTCATAAAATCATAAAAGTAAAAAATATTTTGTGTTTCTTGTTTGAGTCTTGAGTCAATTTTTAAGTTTGGTGTCAATTGCATGCTTTAAAAATTTTTTCTTATAATTTTCGAAAAATTCATGCATTCATGGTGTTCTTCATGATCTTCAAGTTGTTCTTGACAAGTCCTCTTGTTTGATCTTGATGTTTTCTTGTTTTGTGTTGTTTGTTATTTTTCATATGCATTTTTCGTTTGTTAGAGTCCATGCATTAAAGATTTCTAAGTTTGGTGTCTTGCATGTTTTCTTTGCATCAAAAATTTTTCAAAATTATGTTCTTGATGTTCATCATGATCTTCAAAGTGTTCTTGGTGTTCATCTTGACATTCATAGTGTTCTTGCATGCATCTTGTGTTTTGATCCAAAATTTTTATGTTTTGGGTCATGTTTGTGTTTTTCTCTCTCCTCATTAAAAATTCAAAAATCAAAAAAATATTTTTTCCTTATTTCCCTCCAAATTTTCGAAATTTTGGGTTGACTTTGTCAAAAATTTTCAAAATTAGTTGTTTCTTACAAGTCAAATCAAAATTTCAATTTTAAAAATCATATCTTTTCCATCTTTTTATTTTTCGAAAATTTCAAAAATATTTTTCAAATTATGTTCAAAATCTGTTCCTTATCTTTATATCATATTTTCGAAATTACACTAACAATTAATGTGATTGATTCAAAAATTTGAAGTTTGTTACTTTCTTGTTAAGAAAGGTTCAATCTTTAAGTTATAAAATCATATCTTTTAGTTTCTTGTTAGTTAAGTAATTTTAAAAATTAAATCTTTTTCAAAATATCTTTTTCTTAAAAAAATCTTATCTTTTTCAAAATTTCATTTCAAAATATCTTATCTAACTTCTTATCTTAATATCTTTTTCAATCAACTAACTAACTTTTTGTTTATTTCTTATCTTTTTCAAAATCACCTAACTACTTTTCCCTCTCTAATTTTCGAAAATACCTCTCTCTTTTTCAAAAATTCTTTTTAATTAATTAATTGTTTTAATTTTAATTCTATCTTATCTTTTAATTTTCGAAAATTACTAATCCCTTTTTTTTCAAAATTATTTTCGAAATTTCCCCTCTCTTTTCTTATTCTATTTAATTATTTAATTATTAACACTTCTCTTCACCTCTCTCCATCTAAATATCCGAACCCACTCTTCTACATTCTTCTCCCCTTTCTTTTTCTACTAACATAAAGGAATCTCTATACTGTGACATAGAGGATTCCTCTTCTTTTCTTGTTTTCTTCTCTTTCATATGAGCAGGAACATGAAAAAAGGCACTCTTGTTGAAATTGATCCTGAACCTGAAAGGACTCTGAAAAGGAAACTAAGAGAAACTAAATTACAACAATCCAGAAACAACCTTTCAGAAATTTTCGAACAAGAGAAGGAGATGGCAGCCGAAAATAATAATAATGCAAGGAGAATGCTTGGTGATTTCACAAAGCCAACGTCCAAATTTGATGGAAGAAGCATCTCCATTCCTGCCATTGGAGCCAACAACTTTGAGCTGAAACCTCAGCTAGTTGCATTAATGTAACAAAACTGCAAGTTTTATGGACTTCCATCTGAAGATCCTTATCAGTTTTTAACTGAGTTCTTGCAGATCTGTGAGACTGTAAAGACAAATGGAGTTGATCCTGAAGTCTACAGACTCATGCTTTTCCCTTTTGCTGTAAGAGACAGAGCTAGAATATGGTTGGGTTCACAACCTAAGAATAGCCTGGACTCATGGGATAAGCTGGTCACGGCCTTCTTGGATAAATTCTTTCCTCCTCAAAAGCTGAGCAAGCTGAGAGTGGATGTTCAAACCTTCAAACAAAAAGATGGTGAATCCCTCTATGAAGCTTGGGAAAGATACAAGCAGCTGACCAAAAGATGTCCATCTGACATGTTTTCAGAATGGACCATATTAGATATATTCTATTATGGTCTATCTGAATTTTCGAAAATGTCATTGGACCATTCTGCAGGTGGATCTATTCACCTAAAGAAAACGCCTGAAGAGGCTCAAGAACTCATTGATATGGTTGCAAACAACCAATTCATGTACACTTCTGAGAGGAATTCCGTGAATAATGGGATACCTCAGAAGAAAGGAGTTCTTGAAATTGATGCTCTGAATGCCATATTGGCTCAGAACAAAGTGTTGACTCAACAGGTCAACATGATCTCTCAAAATCTGAATGGATGGCAACATGCATCCAACAGTACTAGAGAGGCAGCTTCTGAAGAAGCTTATGATCCTGAGAACCCTGCCATGGCAGAGGTTAATTACATGGGTGAACCTTATGGAAACACCTATAACTCATCATGGAGAAACCATCCAAATTTCTCATGGAAGGATCAACAAAAGCCTCAACAAGGCTTTAACAATGGTGGACGCAATAGGCTGAGCAATAGCAAGCCATATCCATAATCTTCTCAGCAACAGACAGAGAATTCTGAACAAAACACCTCTAATTTAGCCAATCTAGTCTCTGATCTGTCAAAGGCGACTTTCAGTTTCATGAGTGAAACAAGATCCTCCATTAGAAATCTGGAGGCACAAGTGGGCCAGCTGAGTAAGAAAGTCATTGAAACTCCTCCCAGTATTCTCCCAAGCAATACAGAAGAGAATCCAAAAGGAGAGTGCAAGGCCATTGATATAATCAATGTTGCCGAATGCACAAGGGAGGAGGAGGACGAAAATCCTAGTGAGGAAGACCTCCTGGGACGTCCCTCAAGCAAAAAGGAGTTTCCTATTAAGGATCCAAAGGAATCTGAGGCTCATATAGAGACCATAGAGATTCCATTAAATCTCCTTCTGCCATTCATGAGCTCTGAAGACTATTCTTCCTCTGAAGAGGATGAAGATGTAACTGGAGAGCAAGTTGCTCAATACTTAGGAGCTATCATAAAGCTGAATGCCAAGTTGTTTGGTAATGAGACTTGGGAAAGTGAACCTCCCTTGCTCATTAGTGAACTGGATACCTGGATTCAGCAAATTCTACCTCAAAAGAAACAAGATCCTGGCAAGTTTTTGATACCTTGTACCATAGGCACCATGACCTTTCCAAAAGCTCTATGTGATCTAGGGTCAGGGATAAATCTTATGCCACTCTCTGTAATGGAGAAGCTGGGGATCATTGAGGTACAACCTGCCTTGTTCTCATTACAAATGGCAGACAAGTCATTGAGACAAGCTTATGGAATAGTAGAGGACGTGCTAGTAAAGGTTGAAGGCCTTTACATCCCTGCTGATTTCATAATCGTAGACACTAGGAAGGAAGAGGATGATTGCATCATCCTTGGAAGACCTTTCCTAGCCACAGCAGGAGCTATGATAGATGTCAACAGAGGTGAATTAGTCCTTCAATTGAATGGGGATTACCTTGTGTTTAAGGCACATGGCCATCCCTCTGTGACAAAAGAGAGTAAGCATGAAGAGCTTCTCTCAGTTCAGAGTCAGGAAGAGCCCCCACAGTCAAACTCTAAGTTTGGTGTTGGGAGGCCACAACCAAACTCTAAGTTTGGTGTTAAGATCCCATATCTAAACTCTAAGTTTGGTGTTGGGACTACACAACATTGACCTGATCACCTTTGTGGCTCCATGAGAGCCACTGTCAAGCTATTGACATTAAAGAAGCGCTTGTTGGGAGGCAACCCAATTTTATTTATCTAATTTTTATTTTATTGTTATTTTGTGTTTTATTAGGTACATGATCATGAGGAGTCACGAAAAAATCATAAAAATTAAAAACAGAATCAAAAACAGCAGAAGAAAAAAATCACACCCTGGAGGAAGCACAGGCTGGCGTTCAACGCCAGTAAGATGCATCTGACCGGCGTTCAACGCCAGAACAGAGCATCATTCTGGCGCTGAACGCCAGAAACAAGCAACATTCTGGCGCTGAACGCCAGGAATGTGCCTAGAGAGGAAAAGCTGGCGCTGAACGCCAGTAACAAGCATGAAACTGGCGTTCAACACCAGAAACATATTACATGTGGGCGTTGAACGCCCAGAATGTGCACCAATGGGCGTTTAAACGCCAGAATGGTGTGCAAAGGTATTTTACATGCCTATTTGGTGCATGGATAGAATTCCTTGACACCTCAGGATCTGTGGACCCCACAGGATCCCCACCTACTATATTCCCACCTTACCTCCTAATCCTATTTTTGTGATTTGTATTCCCCATGTCACACTTCCCAACAACTTCAATCTCTGAATCTTTCTTCCCAATAAACACTCCTTCCCAACACCCTTCACCAATCACCTCAATTCCTCTTCCCAATCACCCCCTTCACCACTCACATCCATCCACTTTTCCCCATAAACCCCACCCACCTTCAAAAATTCAAAACCATTTTCCCACCCATTCCCACCCTAAATGGCCGAACATATACTCTCCCCTCTCCCTATATATACCCTTCCATTCTACTTCATTTTCACACAACACAACCCCCTCTTCCTCACCTTGGCCGAACCTACATCTCTCCTTCTCCTCCATATTTTCTTCTTCTTCTTCTTCTCTTCTTTCTTCTCTTGCTCGAGGGCGAGCAATATTTTAAGTTTGGTGTGGTAAAAGCATAAGCTTTTTGTTTTTCCATTACCATCAATGGCACCTAAGGCCGGAGAATCCTCTAGAAAAGGAAAAGGGAAGACAAAAGCTTCCACCTCCGAGTCATGGGAGATGGAAAGATTCATCTCCAAGAGCCATCAAGACCACTTCTATGATGTTGTGGCAAAGAAGAAGGTGATCCCTGAGGTCCCTTTCAAGCTCAAGAAAAATGAGTATCCGGAGATCCGACATGAAATCCGAAGAAGAGGTTGGGAAGTCCTAACCAACCCTATACAACAAGTCGGAATATTAATGGTTCAAGAGTTCTATGCCAATGCATGGATCACTAGGAACCATGATCAAAGTATGAACCCGAGTCCAAAGAATTATCTCACAATGGTTCGGGGGAAATACTTAGATTTTAGTCCGGAAAATGTGAGGTTGGCGTTTCACTTGCCCATGATGCAAGGAGATGAACGCCCCTACACTAGAAGGGTCAACTTTAATCAAAGGTTGGACCAAGTCCTAATGGACATATGTGTGGAAGGAGCTCAATGGAAGAGAGACTCCAAAGGCAAGCCAGTCCAACTAAGAAGACTGGACCTCAAGCCTGTAGCTAGAGGATGGTTGGGGTTCATTCAACGCTCCATCATCCCCACTAGCAACCGATCTGAAGTTACTGTGGATCGGGCCATCATGATTCATAGCATCATGATTGGAGAGGAAGTAGAAGTTCATGAGGTCATCTCCAATGAATTCTACAAAATAGCCGATAAGCCCTCCACCATGGCACGGCTAGCTTTTCCTCACCTTATTTGCCATCTATGTTACTCAGCTGGAGTTATCATAGAAGGAGACATCTCCATTGAAGAGGATAAGCCCATCACCATGAAGAGGATGGAGCAAGCAAGAGAGACCCTCCACGGTTCTCAAGAGATGCATGAGGAAGCTCATCATCAAGAAATCCCTGAGATGCCTCAAGGGATGCACTTTCCTCCCAACAACTATTGGGAACAACTCAACACTTCCTTAGAAGATTTGAGCCA
Source organism: Arachis stenosperma (assembly GCF_014773155.1). Lineage (NCBI taxonomy): Eukaryota > Viridiplantae > Streptophyta > Magnoliopsida > Fabales > Fabaceae > Arachis > Arachis stenosperma. Next base: position 134,402,923 of record NC_080385.1, read on the forward strand.
CAATGTTGAACAATTAAGGGTGGAACATCATGAGCACTCCATCATTCTCCATGAAATAAGAGAAGACCAAAGAGCAATGAGGGAGGAGCAACAAAGGCAAGGAAGGGACATAGAAGAGCTTAAGGACATTGTTGGTCCTTCAAGAAGAAGACGCCACTAAGGTGGATTCATTCCTTGTTCTTATTTCTTCTGTTTTTCGGTTTTTATGTTGTATGTTTATCTATGTTTTGTGTCTCTACTTCATGATCATTAGTATGTAGTAACTATGTCTTAAAGCTATGAATAAAATCCATTAATCCTTCACCTCTCTTAAATAAAATATGTTTTAATTCAAAAGAACAAGAAGTACATGAATTTCGAATCTATCCTTGAATTTAGTTTAATTATATTGATGTGGTGACAATACTTTTGTTTTCTGAATGAATGCTTGAACAGTGCATAATTTTGATCTTGTTGTTTATGAATGTTAAAACTGTTGGCTCTTGAAAGAATGATGAACAAAGAGAAATGTTATTGATGATCTAAAAAATCATGAAATTGATTCTTGAAGCAAGAAAAAGCAGTGACAAAGGAAGCTTGCGAAAAAAAAAGAAAAAAATAGAAAGAAAAAGAAAAAGCAAGCAGAAAAAGCCAATAGCCCTTAAAACCAAAAGGCAAGGGTAAAAAGGATCCAAGGCTTTGAGCATCAATGGATAGGAGGGCCCAAGGAAATAAAATCCAGGCCTAAGCGGCTAAATCAAGCTGTCCCTAACCATATACTTGTGTCATGAAGGTCCAAGTGAAAAGCTTGAGACTAAGTGGTTAAAGTCGTGATCCAAAGCAAAAAGAGTGTGCTTAAGAGCTCTGGACACCACTAACTGGGGACTCTAGCAAAGCTGAGTCACAATCTGAAAAGGTTCACCCAGTTATGTGTCTGTGGCATTTATGTATCCGGTGGTAATACTGGAAAACAAAGTGCTTAGGGCCACGGCCAAGACACATAAGTAGCTGTGTTCAAGAATCAACATGCTTAACTAGGAAAGTCAATAACACTATCCAAAATTCTAAGTTCCTAGAGAAGCCAATCATTCAGAACTTCAAAGGAAAAAGTGAGATGCCAAAACTGTTTAGAAGCAAAAAGCTACAAGTCCCGCTCATCTAATTATAATTAATATTCATTGATATTCTGGAATTTATAGTATATTCTCTTCTTTTTATCCTAATTGATTTTCAGTTGCTTGGGGACAAGCAACAATTTAAGTTTGGTGTTGTGATGAGCGGATAATTTATACGCTTTTTGGCATTGTTTTAAGGTAGTTTTTAGTAAGTTCAAGCTACTTTTAGGGATGTTTTCATTAGTTTTTATGTTAAATTCACATTTCTGGACTTTACTATGAGTTTGTGTGTTTTTCTGTAATTTCAGGTAATTTCTGGCTGAAATTGAGGGACTTGAGCAAAACTCTGAAAAAGGCTGACAAAGGGACTGCTGATGCTGTTGGAATCTGACCTCCCTGCACTCGAAATAGATTTTCTGGAGCTACAGAACTCCAAATGGCGCGCTCTCAACGGCGTTGGAAAGTAGACATCCAGAGCTTTCCAGCAATATATAATAGTCCATACTTTATTCGAAAATTGACGACGTAACTTGGCGTTGAACGCCAAGTACATGCTGCTGCCTGGAGTTAAACGCCAGAAAAACGTCATGATCCGGAGTTGAACGCCCAAAACACGTTATAACTTGGAGTTCAACTCCAAGAGAAGCTTCAGCTCGTGGATAGATCAAGCTCAGCCCAAGCATACACCAAGTGGGCCCCGGAAGTGGATTTATGCATCAGTTACTTACTCATGTAAACCCTAGTAGCTAGTCTAGTATAAATAGGACATTTAACTATTGTATTAGACATCTTTTGACAGTTTAATCTTTTGACTGTTTAGCCTTTGATTATTCGGTCTCTTGATCATTCAGGGGGCTGGCCATTCGGCCATACCTGAACCTTTCACTTATGTATTTTCAACGGTGAAGTTTCTGCACATTATAGATTAAGGGTGTGGAGCTCTGCTGTACCTCAAGTTTCAATACAATTATTATTACTTTCTATTCAATTCTCTTTTATTCTTATTCCAAGATATACGTTGCACAACACTTTGATAAATGTGATGATCCGTGACACTCATCATCATTCTCACCTATGAACGCGCGTGATTGACAACCACTTCCGTTCTACCTTAGGCCGGGCGCATATCTCTTAGATTCCCCAACAGAATCTTCGTGGTATAAGCTAGAATTGATGGCGGCATTCATGAGAATCCGGAAGGTCTAAACCTTGTCTGTGGTATTCCGAGTAGGATTCCGGGATTGAATGACTGTGACGAGCTTCAAACTCCTGAAGGCTGGGCGTGATGACAAACGCAAAAGAATCAATAGATTCTACTCCAACCTGATTGAGAACCGACAGATGATTAGTCGTGCTATGACAGAGCATAGGACCATTTTCACTGAGAGGATGGGATGTAGCCATTGACAACGGTGATGCCCTACATACAGCTTGCCATGGAAAGGAGTAAGAAGGATTGGATGAAAGCAATAAGAAAGTAGAGATTCGAAAGGATTCTAGCACCTCCGCACGCCTATCTGAAATTCTCACTATTGATTTACATAAGTATTTCTATCCCTTTTTATTTTCTATTTATTATTAATTATTCGAAAATCCATAAACCAATTTAATCTGCCTAACTGAGAGTTACAAGATGACCATAGCTTGCTTCATACCAACAATCTCTGTGGGATCGACCCTTACTCGCGTAAGGTTTATTACTTGGACGACCTAGTACACTTGCTGGTTAGTTGAAGGGAGTTGTGAAAAGAAAGTGCTGAGTTAATGTTTTTGTGCACATACCAAAGAGCTAATATTGTTGATCACAATTTCGTCCACCATGGAGCAAGAATTGAGTTTCCTTGGTGATGAAGATCAAGCATCAAACCTTCTTGGTGGTGAATCCTTTGAACTTGAAGAACCTTCTCCCGGCAAGATAGAAAGTAATGTGGAGGTAAATTTCTCTCATCCTCCTATTTATGATTTGAGTAAGGGAAAGGAATTAGATAAAAGTGATGAACAAAGGATTGAAATTAAGAGATCTTGTGAGGGGCTTAGAAAAAGGAGGATGGGATATGCTTTGTCAAGATCTTTGGAAGTTCCTTTGCCTAGGTTGTCATCTAATTCTACATTTGAGTGGGTGAAATTTACCTCTATTAGCTTCATTGTACCACTCGAATATGGCTTGCTTGAAACAGATGGTCAACTTAGGGAACTTTATGGGATGAAGCGTAAGAGAAGGATGTTACGTGGTTGGCGTTCCAAATCAAGGATCATTTTGATTGAGACTTCAAGGATTAAATACAAGGGTTGGACTAGTGCTCAAGTAGGTGGGTCTAGAAGGATATTTGGTCACTTCATTGAGAATTTATCTTGCTTGCCACCCGTGTGGAATAATGATGATCAACTTGAAGATGGGTGTAGAAACGAGATATGGGATCCGAGAATATATAAGGATCAAATTTGGGAGCCCTTAGCTTGTGAAGCACTCCATCAAAGCTTGGAGGCATTAATTTTAAGGAATGGAGCTTATTGGAAGTCCAACCATTGGTGGATGTTCAAGGATGGATTCAAGCACAAGCCACCTTGATGAGGAGCTCCCCATAAGTCTAACTTAAGGACAATAAACAAAAGGTCTAGGTGGGAGACACCCTACTATGGTAAAATCTTTTTATTTTTTTTTTGTAAATATTGGTAAAATTAGTTTAATTTCATATTTAGATTGATTGTTGAGTTTAGTTGGTAGTCTAGTGTGTTAAATAAGATTTTATGGTGTTTTGGTAGCTGTTTGGAGGTTTGGAATGCTTGGTTTGGTGCAAGAACATGGAAAATTTTGAAAAATAGAGCACCAACCCGCACGCGTACGCGTGCCTCATGCATACGAGTTCCCCAAGCATTCTCGACCATCCACGTGCATGCGTCACTCACACGTACGCGTGGATTGTAAGTTCCCCTCCATACCTTTACCTGAGAGTTGTGCCTGAAGTGTGCTAGACTTGTGCCTAAGGCACAAGTCAACCGACGCGTACGCGTGCCTCACGTGTACGAGTCGACGCTCTCAATAACCCACCACGCGTACGCATTGCTTCCATTTCACCTCACCCACACACATGTGTCACTTCACGCGTACGCGTGGCTCACCTTGTCTCAACATTCTTCTTTTCTCATCTTCTTTCCATTTCTTTTTTTCTCCTTTCTTCTTCCCTTCTCTTACCCCTCATCCAACACTACAAAACACCAACTATAACTATTTATTTTAGTTAGTTAGTTAGTTGTTTAGTTAGTTTAATTCTCATCTCATTTTCTCTTTTTCTTTAATAAATGTTTGATTATTAATCTTGTTTATTGATAATTGCTGCTGATCATGGATGATATGTTAGTTTAACATCATTTTTGTTAATTTTCATTGTTGGATTCTCTGTTGAGGTTACAAGTCATTACTTGGTTTTGAATTTTTCATACTTAACTTTTGTGGATACCAAATAAATGACTTTGCCTGTAGAGCTTGTTAAATCTTTTTGAATTGCATGATTTGGCCACCATGTGATTTGAACTCTTTTCTTTGAATAGGTAATTTCTTGATGGATGTGCATTTGTCTCCATGCATTGTGTTTCATGATCATATGCATCCGTGTTATATACTTGCTTGAATGCTTTCATGCTTCTTTATTGCTTGTTGGGTTGTTTTAACCTACAAGTTAAAAGTATTTCAAGCACACTAGAATGAGTGAAGTGCATGCTCCTTTTTGTATAATTTGTGACATAGCTTTTTATGCTAGCGTGTGTTCTACTGCATGCATCTTAGAGTTCACACGCCTATTTTTCATCAATGTCACACCAATTCACTCACTTCATTCTAGTGATTTACCTCATTCCAACAATTTACGCTTCCTTGCTCTTGTATTTTCTCATCTTACGATGTTATTCTCTATTTTTCATGCATGATGCACCACAAGAAAAAATAGAAGCGGGAGAAAAAAACACGCAGCAATCGGTTGATCCGCCAGTTGAAGGTGGCAATTTGGAGAGTCATCGTACCCCTTGCTCATCTTTGCATGCACCGAGGACGGTGCAAACTTTTAAGTGTGGAGAGGTTGTCCGACCAATCGGCATTTTTGAGTGACAAGATTCTAACTCCAACACTTCTGCATTTTATTTTTTAGATCTTTTAGGATTTTTAGGTGCATTTTCTTATTTTGCATAGATATATATAATAAGCTTAGTCAAAACATGATATTTTCCAAAGAATTTATCTTTAGGACATCCCAATTGGTTTGAGTGGAAACTTTTCATAGAATTTGCTTGAATGATATCTTGTGGAACATGTTTTGAGCTAAGAACACAAGTATGTGAGTTTTGAGCCTAATAGTGTGGTTATATCTTATAACCACTTATTTCCCTTCTTGTGTGCATTATTCTCTTCCTATGATTGTAATCTTTGATTTGTTTGATTCTTTATGTCCATTATTCCTTGTATACATGTATTTATATGATTGAGGCCATCATTTCAATTAGCTCACTTACCCAAATAGCCTTTCCTTTTATCTTCCTTTGTTAGCCAACTTTGAGCCTACGATTAACCCACTTGTTCATAATATTAGCACATTACAAGACTTAAAGCAAAAAATAATAAATGTCCTTCATTTGGATATTTGATTAGCTTCGGCTAGTGAGTGTGTATCATTCAAGTGTGGGAAAACTTAGGACATTGGTTGAGAAAAGCTGTGTGTTGTATTTTTGTTAAAAATATTGGGAATTGGATACATACTCATGTGTTAATTAAATGTAAAATCATATGCATTGATACTTTTGTACATCCTTTATTGCAAAAAGAAAAAAAATTAGAAAAGAAAAAAATATACATATACAAAAGAAAAAATATAGAAAGAAAAGAAAAAGGAAAAGAAAAGAAATAAAATGGGACAAAATGCCCCAAACTGAAGCTCAATAATAATCAATGCATATGAGTTGTGATAAAAAAGAGAATGCATGAGTATGTGAAAAAGTGAAGAATTGGTAGTTAGGTTAGTTTAGAAATTGTATAGGTTGTCATAGGTTAGGTGGGATGTTTAAGTTGATCAAAGATTCAAATTTTCTAGTCCACTTAACCAAATATACAATCCTACCTTGACCCTAACCCCATTACAACCTATGGAAAAGACCTCATGATATTTGTATGCATGCATGAGATAATTGTTGATTGTTAGATGAAAAACAAATCTTGGAAAGCATGATTAGGGGAGAATTGAGTGAATCAACCCTAAACACTTGAGCGACTAAAGTGCAAACACTTCCAGTGAGGGTTCGATTGCTCAATTACATGTTTTCACCTAGAATCATCACTTTTCTTGCAAGTTTATAAAATCTTTAATAACTCAATTTAATTGTGGTTTGGCTTGGTTGTTAATACCTTTGCCTCTTTCTTAGCTAAGCATGAGGACATGCTTGGTTTAAGTGTGGGGAGATTTGATGCGCCACTATTTTGTGGTACATTTTGTGCTTAATTTAGGTGGATTTTATCCACTTTTCCCACATTTATTCAATGAAATAGCATGGTTCAATGATTGGTTCCTAAATTGTGCTTAAGTGTAAAAACATGCTTTTTAGGCCCGTAATTGGTTGATTTTAACTCACCCTTGATTCCACTAGATGCCATGATGTGTTTGTTAGTTATTTCAGGATGGAAAGACTAGGAATGGATCAAAGGGATGAAGAGAAAAAGCATGCAAGTGGAGAAATCATGGAAAATCAAGGATTTGGGATAATGAGAGCGACTCACAAGCACAGCAGACACGCACGCGTGGAATGTGAAGTCGCATGGCAACGTGTACGTGTATATGACGCGTACGCGTAGATAGCAAATTGTCAAGCGACGCACACGCGTGAGCCACGTGTACGCGTCGATGCTCGCACGTGATCTCATTAAAGTGAATCCGCTGTAGGCGATTTATGGGCTTCCCAGGCCCAAATCCAACTCACTTCAAATGCTATTTAAACCAAGGATTCAAGGGGAATCAACATCTTTAGTCATAGTTTAGTTTAGTTAAGGCTTTAGTTAGCTTCAAGAGAGGAAAGCTCTCTCTTCTCTCTAGAATTAGGATTAGGTTAGATTAGGATTTCTTAGATCTAGGGTAAATTCTTGCTTTGATTTACTTTTCCTTTATCAATTATTGTTCCTCTACCTGTCCTCTCTCTAATTTTGTACTTTACTCCTTGTAATTCTTTACTTTTATGTTGATGCACTCTTGTTCCTCTATTTCTCTTTTAATGCAATTTATGTTCCTTGTTCCTTTATTGTTGATTTGATTTGTTGTTGTTAATTTCCTTGCAATTAGTAGTTGTAGATCTACTTTTCTTGCAATTTTATTTTACTTTCCTTTTTATACCTTCCAAGTGTTTGAGAAAATGCTTGGTTAGATGCTAGAGTAGATTTTTCTCCTCTTGGCCTTGGTTGATTAATTAGTGACTCTTGATGTTATCTAATGCTTTTGCTGATTGATAATTAGAAGTTGCTGATTGATTTGAATTCCACTAAAGTTAGTCTTTCCTTAGGAGTTGACTAGGACATGAGGAATCAAATTGATGTATCCACTTGACTTTCCATCATAGTTAAAGGTTGACTAAGTGGGAGCAATGGACAATTGATATCACAATTGAGGAGGATAATGAGGATAAGACTTCTAGTTCTCATATACCTTGCCAAGAGCCTTCTTAGTTATTAGTTTAATTCTCTTGCCATTTATCTTTCTTGTCTCTATTCAAAACCCCAAATATACATGTCCCACAACCAATAGCAAGAACACTTCCCTGCAATTCCTTTGAGAGACGATCTGAGGTTTGAATACTTCGGTTTATATTTTTAGGGGTTTGTTACTTGTGACAACCGAGTTTTTGCATGAAAGGATTTTAGTTGGTTTAGAAACTATACTTGCAACGAGGATTTATTTGTGAATTTTTTACCAACCAAAAATCCATTCATCACCCACCCTCAGAGCTCAGTCTCCTCTCAGCCCTTCTGCAGACCCTGACGACGGCACTGCTAGTTTTTTCGGCGCATCTCTCTCTGTGCCTCTCACCAACTGTCACACTCTTTCCCTCTCAGCCCTCTCTCTGTCTCTCAATAGCACCGTGACGGTGCCAGTCACCGCTCCCTATCCTTGGAGTCACAATGGTGGTGCATTGCTTTTCGGCTCTCAGTGACGACGTCTCTCTCGATGATTACAACTGTAAACAGCAACGGAGCTTCTCTGACCCTCAAGGCCTGAACGACGATGGCGACAACAACTGCTTCTGTCGTTGGTCTGCTTCTCTTCTCTAGTCCATGCTCAAGTCCAGTTCAGGTAAATTATATGTTTTGAATTTTTGATTAGGGATTTGGTTACTAGAATTTCTGATTAGGGATTTGAATAATGGAATTTATGATTAGAGATTTAGGATTCTGATTATTGGAAATTTGGAATTTCTTATTAAAATTTTTTCTCTTCTGAAATTTGAGATTTGGTTATTAGAAGTTCTGATTAGGTAATTTGAAATTTGTTTCTCTTCTCTTCCTGTTAGTGCATGGTTCTGTTTTTATTCTTCCTGAGTTCCTGTTAGTGTTTTGATTAAGGCTTTATAATATTGATTAATTTTGTTCTTCTTGAGTTCCTGTTAGTGTCAATCATCCAAACCCCTTTTCATGTATATAAAAAAATGTTAAGTCGTGTCCTAGATCAGACTTAGATGATGGTTAATCTGATGGATGGGATATATTGATTTATTATATATATGGAATTAAAATTGATGAGATACTGTGTAAATACTAATATTTAAAAGCCATTTGCATCCAAGTTATGTAGCTGAATTGATATCAAGAAGAAGATACATGTAAAAAAATGTGAATATTCCTGTAAAGAGATTTTCAAAGAAAAAATACTATGAATTGTTAAACTGTACTTATTATAAATTTTGATTATTGAAATTTATGAATTTTGATTAGAATTTCTTATTAAGAATTTTGATTATTATTCTAATTAAGTCTTTATTATTCTTCCTGTTAGTGTTTTGTTCTTCGTGTTAGTGTTTTGCTCGGATTTTGTTCTAATGTTGCTGAACTTCTGATATGTTGCTGAGTACTGCTGAATTTATTCTTGATTTTGTTTGTTTAGGATACAAACAATGGGAGGAGGAGATAATTGTGAAATAATGGTTGGAGATTTAGAGATTTTTACATGCTAAAGACCTGGTTTTCACTCGGTTTATATTCGATTTTCACCCGACCCGAAGGTGTGTAGGTTTTATCAGGTCTAGGGCTGGGTTAGGGTCGATAAACTAGGCCCGGTATATATTTTAGTTTGGGTTTGGGTTAGGTCAAACCTAGTGTGGTCTGACCCATGTACACCCCTTATTTGAAGCATTACTTGGTGGTCCTGTGCAATATAGATAGATGTATCCTATTGAGAAGTACCTTAGTCACACTTTTATATTTATTCTCAAATTTTTTCTTATTGTTTTAAGTCAATTGTTTGTTATTTAATTTTTATGATTTTTTTATGATAGGTTTCAACATCATTTTAAGAAAAAGGTCAAGAACAAAGCACATGTTGAAGGATCTATAATTGAATCATGTAAAACTCACAAAATTAATAAGTAATTAGCCAATAAATTAATAATTAATTAGAAAAATTATAAATATGAATTTTATAGTTTAATGAGGTAGAATTAATCAAAACATGAATTTTAACACCAATTTTAAAGAATTTGGCTCAAGATTGGGCCGAACGGGCCAAACTAGGCCCAAGGCCCAACCCATTTCAGCCCACACTTAAATGAACTTTAGCATTCTTCCCCTCCCACAAAGAATGGGGAAAGAACACATGAAGAACACAAACCCTCACTCCCAAGTTTCAATTCCTTATAACTTTTTATCCGGAGCTCCGATAACCATTTGCGGCTACACGACCACCGCAACAAGCTCTACAAGACCCATCCAACAATTTTGTAGGTAAGTCTCATTCTCATTCCAAGATGCTCATCCCTTAATTTTGAAAATTAATGAGTGCATGTGTTGAGATTTGGTTAAATCTTGATGTTTAGGATCATATTGACCTTGAGAATGTGCTGGGTCTTGCTTCGTCATTCCATTGCTAAGTTGGGAAATATTTAATCCTTTTTAAGTTATCTAATTAGTGAATCCTATGGTAATTTTATTGTTATTTTGTGAAATTAGTTTGGATTGTGTACTTTGGGAACAAATTAGTGGTGTTGGAGACTTGGTATTGGACTCTGGGGAGTTAGAGACCCATTTGGTGAGACTTTGAAATCTTGGGTGTTATAAAATGGTGACAAATTGTGACGTTCCAGGTTTCACGAAAATTGGCCAATGTATGATTTTGGTTTCTCGTAGATAATATATAATGTCGTGTGAAAACATAGGCTAGTTGACCATAAATTAGGTTGAAGCATGTATGTATGTTAGGAGTTAGTAATCTTAATAAATGCCGCGCTATCTTGAAAAGGATTGTTGATTGGTGATTATGTTGAGGATTGATGAGAATAACTATTGAGAATTATGAATTGTGATAGTTGATGAGGATATTGAATGATGATGTTGATGATAGTAGGATGACTTGTGAATTATGTTGCATTTGTTTGTGAAATTGTATATGATAAAAATGCTAAGAATTAGGTATTTGCATGTGATGGAAGAGATGGAATAGGTATAAGATTGTTTTGTACACGATTAGTGCTGACTTGGGGTGTGAGTTATTGGTTTTTGAAAGAAATTTGGTGAAAATAAAAGTTTTAGATTTGTTGAGAAAAATTGATTTTTGACTAAACTTTGGCAAGCCATAACTTGGCTTCAGAACCCCTAAATTCTTTCAAATTTATTTCATATGAAAATTGGGTCTGTGAAGTTTATGCCATTCAAAGAACGGATGAAAAATGCTTTAAAAAAAGAAAGTTGTGCGTGGTGCACGAAATTGTGATCTCAATGGCGCCAACAACTTGGTACGCACAATTGTAATCTCAACTCTTTTTCACAACTTCGCACAACTAACCAGCAAGTGCACTGGGTCGTCCAAGTAATAAACCTTACGTGAGTAAGGGTCGATCCCATGGAGACTGTCGGCTTGAAGCAAGCTATGGTCATCTTATAAATCTCAGTCAGGCGGATTCAAATGGTTATGAAGTTTTGATAATTAAAAGATAAATAAACATAAAATAAAGATAGAGATACTTATGTAATTCATTGGTGGGAATTTCAGATAAGCGTCTGGAGATGCGTTATTCCTTCTGAATCTCTGCTTTCCTACTGTCTTCATTCAATCATTCATACTCCTTTCCATGGCAAGCTGTCGTCGTCATCCTCATTATTATTATTATTATTATTATTATTATTATTATTATTATTATTATTATTTTACTTTTAGAGATTATAATACCTCGCCACCTCTATTTTATGACTTAAGCATAAGACTCTGTGTGGTAGAGTGTTACAAATCATACCTAATTGAGGAAATTTCTCACTTTTGTGAGTACTATTTCAACCATTCTAACATCGTTACAAAGCAAAATGATGTAGGTGATGAGTTAATACAACCAACTTTATCTATTTTTAATTTTCCTAATTGTTTGGCTGGTGAATGCAAAACTCATTATTTAGATAACAAAGAATTCAGTGCAACCATGAATCGTATATTAATAAAATGTGATGAAATTAAGCTATATATTGAGTGAGTACGTATCTTTTTATATATTTTTACTATTAATAATATATTTTATATTAATAAATTTATTTCTTTGAAATTCATGCATTATAGGATATTTGTAGACTTAATACGCCAGGATCATGTTACTTTAAGTGATGAACAAGTTGATCAATTTATTGAAGCGAATTTTGTAAAGTGGTTTAAAGAATATGCAAGTCAACATGATATAATATTTTTATTGTACACATATTTTTTTAGACGACGTATTATATTCTAACTTATTGGTTCTTAATTAATATAGGTACATGATCCATTAAATAATGTGGCAAATTTAAATATTATTCTTTGGCATGAGGTCTTTTGAAAATTGTTAAATGTTGATCTATCTACAAAGTCAATGGCTTCAAATTTCACACAAGATCCTATGCAAATGAGAAGTCAACTCAGAATTATGGAATGTGTCAAAGGTACATGTTATGGTGGATATGAAAATAATTTCTATGGCCAACTTGATGAGATTATTCAATTTGGGTAGTTTGATGAGATTATTCTAGGGTTAGGTTTCAATTTAGGAATTTTTGGGTAGGTTGATAATTTTTAAAAAAAATTAGGGATGTATAGTAATTGAAAACCAATTTTAATTCAACAAAATTATATTTAAAAGAAAGCAGTATTCATTCGTAGACTTACAAATTATTTTCAAATAATTACTCTAATTCAAGAATTAGAGATAATAAAAATTAATTTCCTTTAAAATCATAAAATAAAATTCAAAATCTAAATATTCAAAATTAAGCATATAAAACTCTCATTATTTTTTAATTTCTAAAGTTGCAAATCATAAATAAGAAAATGTCCAGTTCAATATAAACATCTCTAAAAATATAATTGTGAATAAATATAATAAATCATAAATAATTTATTATTTAATTTTTTTCTGAAAATCTTGGGTCTTACATCTTATCACACTTATAAAAATTTTCGTCCTCGAAAATTAACGCAATACACAGAATATTATATTTATTCAACACTTTACTTTTTAAAACACCTTATGGAAAAGCACAAAGTCTCGACTCATATGTATACATATACGGTTTCAATTACTTGGATTTTCAGATGGTATAAAGATATAAGGCTAGAAGTGTGATTGCAAAGCAGAAGTTACAAGGCGGGCTTGATGCAAAAGATAATATCGTTTAAACATATGATGGTAAAGCAAGGCAGCAAAATGTTATAAAACAGGCTGGGGTTAAAACAACGCGCTTAACGTCCACACATTGGGCTTGTCCTAACTTCAGAGCCCCAACTTCCCAAACTTCAACTTCTAACGTCTCCCAAAACTCCCGAGTCGCGTTACTTATGCTCCTATATCGTCTATGATAACCCGTTAATGTTCCCAAATACATAGACCTATAGCATTAGATTGGCCAAAATGAATACTAGAAAATGTGCACGGTAGACTAACAGAGTTAATCATTAAACAGTCATATGCATAAAGCTCTAACTCTCATCATTAGAACAAGACCTACTACATGACAGATGCTCAAAGTATACAATTGAAACATAGTCAATCCATTCCTCAGGCTCTATAGAAAAGACTGCTTTGATACCATAACGTAATTCCCTCACTATCAGATTGTCACACTTTTGGTTGTGCCACTCTGATAGCGAGAATATTACGACAACTTTCATATATTTAATAATAAGATATGAGCCTTTAACTCGAAACCATATCGCTATATCTTTGAAAAATCGAAATTTCTTTTTATTTGAAAATAAATATGCGCACATAACTTATACATGTTATATACATACTAATCATACAACTCATATCCCTTTTACATAGTTATAATGACATAGGCGAAGGAAAAACTATAACTTATACACAATAAAAAATAGTACAACTAAAGACTTAGCAAAAACTTCCTCAGGTTCCTTGTTTGTCTTAGAAAGAGAAGTTTGTAGGGGGTGAGAACATCGTCCTCGCTGGTTCTCAGTAGAAGGTTTTTAAGAATTGTTATAAGAATATATTTTAAATAAAACTATTTTTAGTCGTAGTGATAGTCAATTCATTGTCCAAATCTAAAACTTAAATTTTTCATATAAAATTTCACACAAAATAACATCCTATACATTTTACCGCTTACTAAAAAAATATTTTAAATAAACTTACTACTGATCCAACCAATCCCAACCTCTGACCCAAATCAAATCAACTTTGCCTCCAGCCTAATTCAAAACAAATCACCACTATCATTAATCCACCACCAATACTTCAAAACAGAAATCAATCATAAGCACAAACAAATACAAGACAAACACATTTAAAGAACAGTTACAACAAGTATCATAGTTACTAGTTAAACAGAATTCACCAGATAGCAAACCAAAACACTTAAGCACATCCAAACAAAGAAAAAAAAATGCAACATGATGCAAGCCTATCCTATTGGCCGTGAACTCACGTGTCAGCTATACTGTCAGAACCCGACACATCTGGTAGTAAATCTGGATACTGTCTCTCGAATGCGCATCTCCAGGAGGCATAAGGTCAGGGGATTAGTGCCCTACCACATTTTCCTTGAGGCAAACACTAGGGGGACTAAATCGGGGGAATAGTGTCCTACCACCTTCCCCTAGTGAGGTCGTGCCATACCGGTCAACGGATTAGTGCCCTACCATGTTGCAGACAAAGAGACATAGAATGTGAGGGAAGACATCGGGAGATTAGTGCCCTACCACCTTCCTCACATCCCACAAAACACAATTCACAAAGAATGCGAAAGAATGAATCGAGGGATTAGCGCCCTACCACCTTTCTCACTTCCAACTCATCACTATCATAAAGAATGCAGGAAAATAGATCGAGGGATTAGCACCCTACTGCCTTTCCGACATCCAACTCATCAATATCATCATTGTAATTAATCATGTCTCATTCATTCTCAATTTCCTCAAGCTAACTTCAAAACGATTTTCAAATTTAAACTCTTTTTAAAAGGCTCAAGAAATAATGTAACAGACTTCAATAATCCGTTCCTTCATATTTATTGGAGAATCCCCGAGAACATAACTTTTAAATTGGAGTTAATTGAATGAAGCTCACTTTTGTTTTAAAAACGAGTTTTCAAAAACCGATTTTCCAAAACTAACTTTAACTTCACCTTAAGTTTTAAAAAGTCTTCCCAAAAGTTTTAAAACCATTTTAAATTCCCAATTATAAATTCTAATTGAAACACAAACGTTTATTCTTCAATACTACTTAAAAATTTGCTAAAACTCCTCAAGACATGCTCCTTCCTTTAATAAAATCAAAATCAAATCAAATAGTTCTTTAATCAATTTAACCAAAACAGAACTTTCAATTTCTCAAAAAATTTTGGCAGCATCTCCTCTAGAACTTAGACTTTTGCCACCCTTCAAGAATCCCAACCAAACCATTTCTCAAACTCTTTTCAAATAATTTCCAAATCTTATTTCATTACCAACAAAATCAAACCGATTCCAGTAAATCACAATTTAAACCAAACTTGCAGCAAACAACCAGTCTTAATATTCAGAAAACAACCCCAATCCAACCATTATCATAATAACTTCAAACTAAGCATAAGACCCAACTAAACAATCTCAATCAATTCATCAACCAATCAAGCAAGGAAAGAATCCCAACCTTTCATTAAATTCTTAATCCAAACTCAGTTAACCAATTCTACAACTTATCCAAAATTATCCAACAATCATTCCAACAACAGCCAACTCAACATAATTGATAAGACAATCCGAATATTCAGCCTCCTCAATCAATCAATAATTCAATCAGATAAACAATCTCATTTATCCAAGGCAATTCAATTCAATCTTTAAGACTTACAAAAATCATAAAAATTTATTTTTTGCATTAATATCGACTCGTAACAATTCTTGAAAGTAAATAGAGTTTAAGAATTTTTCCCTACCTCGATCACGACTTAACCACACAGACAAAATTTCTTTAAAACTCTTAATTCGCAATAGCGGCGTGAACTCAGTCCATCTTCGCAGCGGCAACAGTTCATCAAACATAGCATGCAAGAACCAAAACTCAACCCTGAGATATTAATATCGCATAAAACTCAATAACTTATAACCGAATAACAACGATAAGGATTTCGGGACAAGAGCGACTTACTGAACTCAGAGAAGAACCAAAGAATGAAGCAGCTATAGCTGCAACAGCAGTTTTCGGTGACTAGAGGCACGGCAACCACCACGGTGGCGACGATTGGTGTGAACAGCAACGATGGAAGCGACGAATAGTGGCGCAAGCAGTAGTGAACGAAGTAGCTTCCTTCTTTCCATTTCCTTCTGCTTCTCTAAAGACGACATGCACGGTGACAACTTCCACAATGGCGAGCACGAACGACCACGACGTAGCTGGAGGTGACAGAGTGAATAGCGGCAACGGCGGCTGGGCGCGACCCTCCCTTTCTCACCCGTGTCTCTCTCTCTTGCGGTTTTGCTCTCCCAATAGTGACGATGGAGTCCGACGGCAATGCGGTGGCTTCCTCCCCTGGTCATGGTCCCTGGCTTGCGTATCCCTCCTCTCTGTCTCGGGCTTCCTTCAGTGACACGGTGGCGATGGCGGCAGCAACCTTCCTTCCTTCGGCGCTACCTCTCTCTTCCTTCTTCTCTTCTATGCGTGCGAGCTTTCATGAGTGGAGTGTGTGTTGTGCTATATGGTGAGGGTAAGGGGGGGGGGGGGGGGGGGGGGGGACGGCGCTGAGATCAGGAAAAGGGGGATGAGTGTGTGTGAGGTGTACTTAGGGCTAGGGTTTTAATTTGGAGATTTTTAGATAGTTTGGTAATTTTAATAAAAATTAGGGATATATAGTAATTGAAAACTAATTTTAATTCAACAAAATTATTTTTAAAAGAAAGTACTATTTATTCATAAACTTATAAATTATTTTTAAATAATTACTCTAATTCAAGAATTAGAGATAATAAAAATTAAATTCTTTTAAAATTATAAAATAAAGCTTAAAATCTAAATATTCAAAATTAAGTATATCAAACTCTCATTATTTTTCCATTTCTAAAGTTGCAAATCATAAATAAGAAAATGTCTAGTTCAGTATAAAAATCTCTAAAAATATAATTACGAATAAATATAATAAATTATAAATAATTTATTATTTATTTTTTTTCAAAAATCTGGAGTCTTATAAATTCCATCTGAAGTTATTGTACATATTCAGATAAAATATGGATGAATTATAGTTTTTGTCCAAATTTGTTGCTAATTTGTAAGAAAATTTTAACCACATCTAGAAAAAATTTTGCGCCAAAATTTGGGTCAAAATTTAGACAAATTTAGGTCAAAATATATTCTTCTAAAACCTCCACTAAAAGTTTAAAATTTATCTCAAATTTGTCCAAAATTAAAAAGTCATTCAAATAGAATAAATTTCGTCTAAAATTTTTGTGTGAAAAAATTCTATTTCTAGTAGTGTTATTGTGATAAGGTTGTAAGTTGGTGAGAATCATTCATTTTTGATGTTGTCCAAGATGGACTAAGTATTTATTTCTTAAATCAATAAAATATCAAAACTTTGCAAAATAAATAACTAAATAATGTATACTTTCAACATTCTTGTTATGCAACAAACAAACATTATCATCAGTGGAAGTTTACTCTATTCTTAATATTAATTCTACTAACTAGCACAATCCAAGTAAATAATTTAATCCGGAAGAAAACCAACTCCTTTATACATCTTTAGTGAAATTATAGCTTAATATATCTTTATCATTATTTCTGTTTGTAACATCTGTACAAAAAATTAATAGTAAACGTATAATTTTTATCATACTTCTACACAACAATGTCCTCTAATAATTTTTTCCTCTTGTCACTTTGCTAATTGTAAGATATTGTGAAGCTAATTTAGCAGTTTCAATTTTCATGGGATAAATTTTTTTTTTTCATTAAAAATTTAAACTCACTTTATTCAATTTCAAAATCCACATTTTCATATAACAAATTCTTTTTTATTTGTGACCAAGAAAAGTCTAGAAAAGGAGACTTTCAAACTACTATTTTATAACCATGTGCCCTTTCAAGATTTAATTTGCCTTCCAGTCATCTTTTAGTTCTATAGATAGACCATTAATAATCTTCTCCTTCATCTATTGACAAATGCCTTTCTATAAATCACGTCTGATAGAAAATGTATGTATTAATAAATAATAACATTTTATAAGATTTTAGGTTATTGCATAAATAGACAACCTTTTTTTATAATTGAGAATTTTTTTTTAGAGAATTTCTACCACCACTTAAAGAGAGTCATGTTTTAAATAACTTATTCTCTTATTTCTATTTTCTAAATTTTTTAGATGTTTATCCTATTTTTTATTTAACTTTGAATAATTTTAAATTTGTCTTCTTACTCTAAAAAATTTTTTTAAATAAAATAATTAATTTCTCTGCAACGGATTTTGGTATCTAGTATAAGTTTTGATAGTAAATTGGTAAGCTACTAAATGATCTCTTCCTTTCTATCAAGACCTCGCCCTCGTTCCTTTCCCTAGTTAGCAGCTTAGATTACTGGCATTGACATTGTAGTCTTGGGTGAATGTAACTGAACTAGTGATGAGTAGAAGAATTCTACACAGAATCTAAGAAAATTAGGATTACTTTTGTTAAGTCTAAGTTGATTTTGGCTTTTATAAATGATGACAAACATTTTTTGGGTTGAAAGCCCAATATTGTTTAATATGGATTTTATTGTTACAGGCTCATTATTCAGTTTCAAAGCCCAAGACTAGCATATGCTTCAGCTAGGGGTCGAAACAGGCCAGGCCAGGCCAAGCTTTATTCTTAACAGGCCAGGCCTGTAATAGAGTATATTGGCCTAAGTCTGGCCTGTAGCCTGGTATAGAATTTTTAATAAGTACTGAGTCTGGCTTGTTGTTAAATCCGACTTGGCCTGATGATGCGTGAGTATCTTTCCCAGCTTTTCCTAGTGAATTTGTATTTAAATTATTGAGTTTAATCAAGAATTAATTATCTTTTAGCCACTATGGATGCTACTTTGAGTCTTGTGCAATTCTGTTTATTTTAGGTAGCATTTGGTTGGATTTGATGGAGTTTTTGCAGCACAAAAATTAAAGGAGAGGACAGCGAGAATCGACGCGTGCGCGTACCTGACGCGTGTGCGTGATTTGGAGCTTTCCATGGCGACGCGTGACATGCGCCACGTGCAGAAAACGCAGAAAATGTCGGGGCGATTTATGGGCTGTTTTTGACCCAGTTTTCGGCCCAGAAAGCACATATTAGAGGCTGCAAAATGGAGGAATCAGGGGAACACTTATCATTACTTCCCAAGTTAGGCATGGGTCTTACGAAGCAAGTGGTCCCCATCTATCAATTGAAGACTTGCTGATTATTTAATTAATTCTAATTTAAACTTTATTTTTATCTTTAAAATAGAAAAAGATATTATTTTAGTTTTAGAAATTAGATTTTAAATTAATTAGGATTAAATATAAAAGGGAAAAGAAACTTCCCTGAGGAGGATCCCAACATTAGTTAACTTTTCATTCCACCTCGACCCAATTTACAATCTTAGTTTTCTTCTCTGAATCATGAGCAACTAAACCTCCACTGTTAAGGTTAGGAGCTCTGTCTATTGTATCGATTGATACTATTATTTTTCTATTTTTAATTCATATTTTGATTTATATTTCAAGAATTGTTTTCGTTCTTCATCTTATGAATTTAGGTGGAACGGAAGTATGACCCTCTTTCTAATTGAATTCTTGTATAACTTGGAAAAGCTCCTTACTTGAACAACAGCTTGAAAACAATTTCTCCTAAATTCTAACTATCTGGACTTAACGAGATACCTGTGATAAACCTCTATTTCATGGTTTATGTTGTGTTCAATTGAGTGGATTTTATCAACCTTTCATACACTTATTCATACTATTTGCATGATTTTACTTTTTTTCTTCCTGATTTTGTGCTATAATTGAAAACATGCTTCTTTGGACTTTAAATTTGCTATGTTTAAATCTCTATTATTACCATTCGATGCCTTGATATGTGTGTTAAGTGATTTCAGAGATTACAGGACAGGAATGGCTTAGAGGATGGAAAGGAAGCATGCAAAAGTGGAAGGAATACAAGAAGTTGAAGGAACTGCAAAGCTGTCAACCTGACCCTCTCGCACTAAAACGACCATAACTTGAGCTACAGAGGTCCAAATGATGCGATTCTAGTTGCGTTGGAAAGCTAACGTCCGGGACTTCTATTTGATATATAATTGTCATAGTGGCCGTACAGTTAGGCGACACAAATGCGTGCTCTACACGGACACGTCGCAGTGACAAAAATCAGCGTGGCAGATTTCGCAACTAGCGAATCCTGGGCTATTTCTGGCCCAGTTTCAAGCACAGAAAACACAGATTAAAGGCTGCAAAGTGGAGGAATGAGAGAGACGATTGAGAATACACTTTTCATAATTTAGATGTAGTTTTTAGAGAGAGAGAGGCTCTCTCCTCTCTCTTAGGATTTAGGATTAGGATTCCTCTTAAAGGATTTAGGATTTCTTCTTCTCAAATTCCAGGTTTAATGTTCCTTTTATTTATTTTTCCAATGTAATTTATGAACTTTTCCATGTTAGAATTGATATCTTCATTTAATATAATTTGAGGTATTTTAGAATTATGATTGCTTTATTTTATTTATATAAATAATTTAGATTTTTCCCTTTTGGCTTTGGTTGAGTCATTGGAGACACTTAAGTTATCAAACTCATTGTTGATTGAAAATTGGAATTCTTCAAGAATTAATTCGAGTTCCAATAACTCTAGCCTTTCCCAAGGAAAGACTAGGACTTGAGGAATCAAATTGATTTATCCACTTAACTTCATAGTTAGAGGTTGACCAAGTGGGAGCAAAAGTCAATTCTCATCACAATTGATAAGGATAAATAGGATAGGACTTTCAATTCTCATACCTTGCCAAGAGCTTTATTAGTTATTATTTTAACGACTTGTTATTTAAATTACCTGTTCCCTATTTCAAAAAACCCAAAAATATACTTTTTTCCATAACCAATAATAAATCATACTTCCCTGCAATTCCTTGAGAAGACGACCCGAGGTTTGAATACTTCAGTTATTTATTTTTATTGGATTTGTTTAATTGACAAACAAAATTTTTGTTCGAAAGGATTCTCTGTTGGTTTAGAAACTATACTTACAACGCGATTATATTTTTATATTTCTTTACCTACAGAAAATCAGTTCGTCAAAATGGCGCTGTTGCCGGGGAACTGCAAATGTGTGCCTTATTTTGGGTTATTGTAAATATTTGCTTTTTAATTGATTTTTTTCAAAAATTTCATAAAAAAAATTTCAGATTTTTATTTTAAAATTTATA
Source organism: Arachis stenosperma (assembly GCF_014773155.1). Classification (NCBI taxonomy): domain Eukaryota; kingdom Viridiplantae; phylum Streptophyta; class Magnoliopsida; order Fabales; family Fabaceae; genus Arachis; species Arachis stenosperma. The sequence goes on from NC_080385.1 coordinate 134,424,117, forward strand.
TCTTATCTTATCTTATTTTTCAAAATTCAAATTTTTTTTTTCAAAAATCATATCTTTTTCAAAATCTTAACTTATCTTTTTCAAAATCTTATCTTATCCTTTTTCAAAAAAAAAATCATATCTTTTTCAAAATCTTATCTTATCCTTTTTTCAAAAAAATCATATCTTTTTCAAAATCTTATCTTATATTTTTTTCAAAAATCATATCTTTTTCAAAATATTTTCTTTTTGTTAGTTTTTGTTTTTATTTTTTCCTACTACTATGAACTCTCACCCCTTTGGCTATGAGTCTGGTTACAATTATGTTGCAGGAAGAGGAGATTACAATGAGAACATGCATTAAGGTTGGGACAATCAAAGATATGAGGAGCCACAAGGATTTGCTCAACCCTCATGGCAACAACCACCTCCAGTGGACTATCAACAACCATTCTGTGATGCATATCAAGGCAATGGCTATGGTGAGCACTCTTTTGATTATCAACAACCACCACCATATGCCTATGAACACCCTCCTCAACATGACTTTGGACCACCATACTCACAAGCCCCTTTCCACTATTCACCTCCATATGACCCTAATCCGTATCCACCATACCAACCACCTTATGAGCCAAATGAACCATAGATAGAACCACCCCAATTCCAACCCAATTACTCCCACGAACCACCACCTCAATATTCACCATCTCCATATCCATCAATCTAAGAGCACTATGATCCTACTTATGGTAGCCGAGCACAACAAGAATCAAGGGATCATCTCAAGAAAACAGTGGAAAAATTTCATGCAACCCTTCGCCAACTAGATCAAGCGATAAATCGATTACCTTCCCGACGTTCGGACATTCAAGGAACCCCCATGGCTTCATGTGGAGAATCTACTGAAGAACGTGGCATGAAGGAGAAGTTAGAAACTTCGATGGACAGTGAGCAGCACGATTTTGTATTGGAACAATTGGAAGAAGCTACGCCTACCATTGAAGAGAAAGAAGTGGTTGAAGACTTAGGAGATGCGAAACCTCCATGGAAAACTCAAGTCATAGAGCCTCCTTCAAAGATGTTTGAAATTGATGTTGAGGAGGGTGCACAACATCCAAGGCATTTCATGATTGAAGACTTTGAAAGGGATGATCAAGAGATGGAATCGATCATTGATGAATTCTTATCTACATTTGAATCCTCTCCCATTGGACTTGACATGGAGATGAAAGAAGAAGAAGCACAACCTCCCATGCCCTTAGTGAACAATAAAGAAGAGATTGAATTGGAAGAAATCTACCAAGAGAAAGAGGTTGATATTGAATAAAATTGCAAAGAGGTGAAAGTTGTCAAAGAAGAGCACAAGGGAGTGGAGCTTGCAAGATCCTTAGAAACACCTCTCCCAAAGCCATTACCGTCCAATACAACATTCAAGTGGGTAAAATTCTCTTCCTTAACCTTTACTTTCCCACTTGATTATGGGCTTCTAGAGACGGATGGTCAACTTAGAGCTCTTTGTGGCATTAAGAGCAAGAAGAAGATGGTTAGTGGTTGGAGTTGTCCAGCAAGGTTCAACATGGTTGTATGCTCCAAGTTGAAATGCAAGGTTTGGTGTGAAGCTTAATTGAATGGGTCTTGGAAGTTGTTTGGAAACTGTAGTGAGAATTTCAATTGCGTACCACCCGGATGGAATCATGATGATCTATACAAAGACGGGTGCAAAAGCAAGATTTGGGACCCCGAAATTCATTCTGGCAATCAACACTCTTGGGGTCTTGTCACTTGCTTTAACTTACTTGAAGGCTTTCTGTGCCTAGTTTGGGATCCCAGAGGTTACTGGAAGTACAAACATTGGTGGAGATTTTTGGATGAATACAAGCACAAGCCACCATAACAAGAAGCTCATCAAATGTCAAACTTAAGGACTTTAACCAAAAGTGCTAGGTGGGAGACAACCCACCATGGTATGATCGTCCCTTTTTCAGTTTTAATTCTAGTCTGTTTTGTTTGTTTTTGAGCTTTGATTGAACCTGAAATCATGCATAATATTCATATTAGCATTGCATTTTGCATACTGCATAAAAAAAGAGAAGCGCACGCAACGCGACAGCATCGCCAACGTGTCTGCGTCATATGTGCGTTAGGAAGAAAACAAGATTGAACAGAGAGTCATGCGAGAGCGTGGCTGGAGGCGTGCCTTTGGCACAAATTGATCCACGTGACCGCGTCGTTGACGCGTTTGCGTCATGTGGGAAAAAAGCCTCCCACGCGTCCGTGTCACCCACGCGAACGCGTGACCTGAAAATCGACGTAAAAAAAAGGGTGCATGGCAGCAAGTTGTGATGGAGTGGGGCTGGAACCATGATAGGAGCACAAGCCCTACCACGCGAACACGTGCCCTACGCGTTCGCGTCATTTTTCAAAATAGGCCATCCACGCGATCGCGTCACCCTCGCGACCGCGCCACCCTAAATTTTGGCAAAATGAGTTTGAAACAGAAAGTTGCGCAAACGCGAGGCTGCCCTCGCGCCACCAGCACAACTCACGTCACGCGAACGCGTGCCCTACGCGTCCGCGCCACTTCAAAAATGCGCTAACCATGTGAACGCGTGCTCCACGCGTCCGCGCCACAAGCGGCGCACAGCTTATCCAAGATCAGCTAAATATCTTATCTTTTCTTTCCCTTCTTATTTCTTTCATCCTCCTTTCTTACTTTCTTCTTCTTTTTCCATTGGTTTTAAAACTCTCTTCTTCAACTATTGCATCTTTTCTTGAATTATTCTAGTGCTTCATGACTTGTTTTATTCTAATTGGGTATTATTATTCATAAGTCAATGCTAATTTTTATAATACTGATATTCCTTTTGCATTGATATGCACTTACACTATTTTGCATTACCCACACCCTCTTCCCCATTGTTGCAATTCTTGCACTATTGATATTTCGTATGCTTCCACTATTTTCTCACTTGCATGTTGTAGCTACCATGTAATTGAGACCCTTATTATTTGGCATTAACACCCATATTTTATTTATATTCTTATCTTTATTTCTGGGTTACTTTCTTTCTTTTCCTCTTCTTTCAGGATGGCCATCGAGGAAGGGAAAGGGAAAGCTTCTAACTGGGGAGACAGGCAAGTCCATCTGCACAATCCTTGGAGAAAAGCATCAGTTGAAGCAACCCGTCCACTTGCACATCTTAGCATGCACCGAGGACAGTGCAATCTTTAAGTGTGGAGAGGTCGATACTGATCTCTATGGGTTAGTTATTCTCTTCTCAACACTAATGTCTTATTTTCTCTATTAGTTCATTGTTGCATTACATAATAGATTGCATGTGTATTTGATTGTTTGCATTTAAATACTACTTGGTTGAAAAATAATAAGTTTCTTTCTAGGACCCTATTTTTGAAAAAAATTCACTAATTTAAATTAAAAATTAAAATTTTTTATGTAATAAATATGTTTGAAGTTGTATTTGGATCATGGTTTTTTGAGCCAAAGAACACACAACCTATGAGATTTTGAGCTTATTTATATGGTTATATTATTTAACCATAAATTTTTATTCTTGTGTATTTTCTTCTCTATAATTGCAATCTTTGCTTTGTTCCATTCTATATGTCCATTATTTAGTGTATTTACATGCTTGCATATGATTGAGGCCATCATTTGATTATTAGCTCACTTATCCCAAATAGCATACCCTTTCAATCACCTTTGTTAGCCCCCTTGAGCCTTTTTGACCCCCTCTTCTGTTTTATAACCACATTACTAGCTTTAAGCAGAAAAACAAATTAAAAATCCCAAGTTGAATCCTTGGTTAGCTTAAGATAGATATTGTGTATAATTTAAGTATGAGGAATTTTATGGAAACATGGATGATAGGAAAAAAGGGAAATTAAATTGAATAAGTTATTTCAAAATTTGGGAAGCATGCTCATGTGAAATCAAAATAATTAAATTATCTTGAGATGAAAAAAAATTAAGTAATTAAATAAGGGGATACAAAAATTACCCCAATGCAAAATAAAAAGAACCAATGCACATGGGACAAAATTCAAAAATAAATTTGGTGCATGAACATGTAATACAAAAGTGGGAAAATTTAGGTAGCTAGGTAAAGAACTTTGAAATTATATAAAGTGTGTATGTTAGGTGAGATCTTAGACTAATCAAGGATTCACTTTGTTAGCTCACTTAGCCTTATATATACATCCTTACCTTTACCTCAGCCCCATTACAACCCTGAAAAGACCTCATGATGTTTGCATTGGTATGCTAAATATTTGTTGATTAGTTAGATGAAGAACAAAGTTTAGAAAGCATGATTAGAGAAGAGTATAGTGAATTACCCTATACACTTGAGATACTAGAGTGATACACACTACCAGTGAGGGTTCAATGCTTGATTCTATGTTCCCTGCTTTCATGAGCTATCTTCTTACAAGCTTACTTGTTTTCACTGTATGATTTGAATTAGTGGAATTTGATTCATATTTGTCTTGGAGAACTTATTTACTTTTAACCAAGTAGGTAGAAACATTTTGCATGTAGTTGCATTCATATAGACAGGTTGCATTGCATACTCTCTATCATTCCTCTTCACTCCTTTATAGTTTCTCTTGAGTTTATCATAAGGATATGCTAATGCTTAAGTGTGGGGAGGTTGATAAACCTCTATTTCATGGTTTATCTTGTGCTCAATTGAATGGATTTTATCAACCTTTTATACACTTATTCATACTATTTGCATGGTTTTACTTTTTTCCTTCCTGATTTTGTGCTATGATTGAAAATATGCTTCTTTGGACTTTAAATTTTCTATGTTTAAATCTCTCTTATTATCATTCTATGCCTTGATATGTGTGTTAAGTGATTTCAGAGATTACAGGGCAGGAATAGCTTAGAGGATGGAAAGGAAGCATGCAAAAGTGGAAGGAATACAAGAAGTTGAAAGAATTGCAAAGCTGTCAGCCTGACCCTCTCGCACTAAAATGACCATAACTTGAGCTACAAAGGTCCAAATGATGCGGTTCTAGTTGTGTTAGAAAGCTAACGTCCAGGGCTTCGATTTGATATATAATTTATTATAGTGGCCGTACAGCTAGGCGACGCAAATACGTGCTCCACACGGACGTGTCACAGTGACAAAAATCAGCATGGCAGATTTCGCAACTAGCAAATCCTGGGCTATTTCCGGCCCAGTTTCAAGCCCAGAAATCACAGATTAAAGGCTGCAAAGTGGAGGAATGAGAGAGACAATTGAGAATACACTTTTCATAATTTAGATGTAGTTTTTAGAGAGAGGATCTCCCATCTCCCTTAGGATTTAGGATTAGGATTCCTCTTAAAGGATTTAAGATTTCTTCTTCTCAAATTCCAGGTTTAATGTTCCTTTTATTTATTTTTTCAATTTAATTTATGAACTTTTCCATGTTAGAATTGATATCTTCATTTAATATAATTTGAGGTATTTAAGAATTATGATTGCTTTCTTTTATTTATATAAATAATTTAGATTTTTCCCTTTTGGCTTTGGTTCAGTCATTGGAGACACTTGAGTTATCAAACTCATTGTTGATTGAAAATTGGAATTCTTCAAGAATTAATTCGAGTTCCAATAACTCTAGCCTTTCCCAAGGAAAGACTAGGATTTGAGGAATCAAATTGATTTATCCACTTAACTTCATAGTTAGAGGTTGACCAAGTGGGAGCAAAAGCCAATTCTCATCACAATTGATAAGGATAACTAAGATAAGAGTTCCAATTCTCATACCTTGCCAAGAGCTTTATTAGTAATTATTTTAACGACTTGTTATTTAAATTACCTGTTCCCTATTTCAAAAAACCCAAAAATATACCTTTTCCATAACCAATAATAAATCATACTTCCCTGCAATTCTTTGAAAAGACGACCCGAGGTTTGAATACTTCGGTTATTTATTTTTATTGGGTTTGTTTAAGTGACAAACAAAACTTTTGTACGAAAGAATTCTCTGTTGGTTTAGAAACTATACTTACAATGTGATTATATTTTTATATTTCTTTACCGATAGAAAATCAGTTCGTCAACATGACATATAATCCTCTTATATTTGGTAATTAGGATTTTTGTGGCATATAAACTGGAATTTGATCTTTACCCTCTAATTAGAATTAATTGACCAAGGAATTAGCGATTGATGAAAGTTAGAGGAGACTAGGAAGGTCTAAGGAATTAGGGTCTAGTCACATATAGTTTGCCATGAATTAAATCTTGCATGATTAAAATAGTTAGTAAGAAAAGTCAATCTAGAAAATAGATAACTCTGAAACCTTAACTGCCTTCTTCATATTGTTCTTCCCAACTTATTTTATTGCCAGTCTTTTGATATTCTCAATTCCTGTTTAATGTTTTTGAACACCAAAACACTATTTTCTACTTGTCTAACTAAGTAAATTACTTAACCATTGTTGCTTAATCTATCAATCCTCGTGGGATCGACCCTCACTCACCTGAGGTATTACTTGGTACGACCCGGTGCACTTGCCGGTTAGTTTGTGGTTAGAAATTTTGCACCAAATTTTTGGCACCGTTGCCGAGGATTGATAATGATTAACAACTATTAGTTTTTTGATTGCTTTGATTAGGCGTTTTAGTTTTAATTTTATTTAAATTTTGCTTTAGTATTTTTGAAAAAATATAATTAATTAAATAGTACTAATATTTTTCTTAATTTCTGAAATTAAGTTTGGTGTCTCCTAGTTAGTCTTCTTTTATTTTATTTTTTTCTTATTTAATTTGCCTAATAATTTAGGAAATTTTTAGTATTAATTTTTCTAGTAATTTTCAAATTCTAGTGATTGTTTATTTTATTCAATATTTTTATCTCTTTATTCATGTTACCTCACTGGGAATTCTCTACACTCTGACGTAGAGAGTTCCATCTTTTCTTGTCTTCTGTTTGTTTATGCGCAGGAACAGAGACAAAGAAAACCTCTTAGACTTTGATCCTGAACCTGAAAGGACTTTCAGGCAACGTTTGCAACAAGCAAGACTTTACAAGGCTGCAGAATCCATTATGGATCCTAACGATGCTGCTAATGCCAATGTGGCAAATCCGAATGGGAATGAGTAACAAAGGAGAGTGCTTGGCTCTTACCCCGCTCCTACTGCAAATCTTTATGGAAAAAGCATTGTGGTGCCTCCTATAGCTGCGAACAACTTTGAGTTGAAGCCACAATTGGTCACCCTGGTGCAACAGAATTGCCAGTATCATAGTCTTCCCCACGAAGACCCAAACCAATTTATTTCCAATTTTCTGCAGATTTGTGATACTATGAAGACAAATGGAGTGAACCCAGAGGTGTACAAACTCATGCTCTTCCCGTTTGCTCTGAGGGATGGAGCAAAGCTATGGCTAGATTCCCAACCCAAGGAGAGTATGATACTTGGAACAAGGTTGTTACTGAGTTTCTTACTAAATTTTTTCCACCAAACAAGCTGACTAAGCTTAGGGTGGAGGTTCAGACCTTTAGGCAGAAGGATGGTGAAACTCTTTATGAAGCTTAAGAGAGATACAAGCTACTAACTAGGCAATGCCCTCTGGACATGTTCTCCAAATAGACCCAACTAGATATCTTTTATGAAGGTTTGGGTGAAATGTCCAAGATATGCTTAGATAATTCTGCAGGAGGTTTATTGCACAAGAAGAAGACACCGGAAGAGACTATTGAGCTTATTGAATTGGTTGCTAGCAACCAATATTTATACTCATCTAACAGAAATCCTGTGAACTCTGTGGCTCCTTAGAAGAAGGGTATCATGGAAGTAGAAGCTCTTAATGCTATTCTTGCTCAGAACAAGCTTATGTCTCAGCAAATAAGTCTACTTACTCAACATATGGGTGGCATGCAAGTCTCAGCTATCAACACCCAAAATCCACCTCAATAGGTCTCTTATGACATGACAGGTAATTTTGTGCAAAATGATCATTATGATTATGCTCAATCCTCTTTTAAACAAGTCAATTACATGGGGAGTGGTCATAGAAATCCCAATAATGATCCATACTCCAAGACATACAATCAGGGTTGGAGAAATCACCCAAATTTTGGGTGGAGAGACTGGTGCGATGTTTTATAACCCACAAACTAACCGGCAAGTGCACCGGGTCGTACCAAGTAATACCTCAGGTGAGTAAAAGTCGATGCCACGAGGATTGATGGATCAAGCAACAATAATTGAGTGATAGACTTAGTTAGGCAAACAGAAAGTAATGTTTGGGCAATATAAAAGACATTAAACAATATAAAGAATATTAAAGGAAGGCAAGTAAATAAATTGGGAAGAAAATATGGAGAAAATAGTTAAGGCTTCAGAGTTATCTATTTTTCCGGATTAACTTTTCTTACTAACTATTTTAATCATGTAGAATTTAATTTATGGCAAACTATATGTGACTAGACCCTAATTCCTTAGACCTTTCTAGTCTCCTCTAAAATTCATTAACTGCCAATTTCTTGGTCAATTAATTCCAATTAGAAGCTGCATGATCAAATTCCAGTTTATATGCCACAAAAACTCTAATTACCAATAAATAAAGGATTATATGTCACGTATCCCATTAAATCCAGATAATTAAAATTTAGGAGGATATGTTTTCAAGCTGTTGTTCAAGTAAAGAGCTTTTCCAAGTTTTACAAGAACTCAAATAGAAAGACGGTCATACTTCCGTTCTACCTAAATTCATAAGATAAAGAGCAAAAATAATTCTTAAATTATAAATCCATACATGAATTAAAATAGAAAAAGCAATAAAATCAATCCATACAAATAGACAGAGCTCCTAACCTTAACAGTGGAGGTTTAGTTGCTCAAGGTTTAGAGAAAAACTAGGATTGTGATAAAATGTACAGAGTTCCAATCTGATGGCATGTAAAGTTCGTTCTAATTCCCTAATGGAATCCCCTTTTTATAACTAATCCTAATTAATTTAAAATCTAATTATTTAAAATTAAAAATAATATCTTTTCCTAAAAAATAAGATTTGAATTTAAATCAGAATAATCAGTAGGTCTTCAGTTGATGGGTGGGGACCACATGTTTTGTCCATTCTGCAGCTTCTAATTTGTGTTTTCTGGGCTGAAAACTGGGTCAAAATAGCCCAGAAATCACCCCCAGCATTTTTATGCGTTTTCTGCACGTGGCATATGTCACGCGTACGCGTCGATGGTCTTATTCGCTAGTCACGCAGACGCGTCAGTCACGCGCACGTGTCGCTGTGTGGTGCACGAAATTGCAATCACACTTTTGCAACCCCGCACAACTAACCAGCAAGTGCACTGGGTCGTCCAAGTAATACCTTACGTGAGTAAGGGTCGATCCCACGGAGATTGTCGGCTTGAAGCAAGCTATGCTTATCTTGTAAATCTTAGTCAGGATATCAATAACTATCAGGGCTGAATGTGAAAAGTAAAAGAACATGAAATAAGTACTTATTTTGCAGTAATGGGGAACAGGTTGAGGTTTTGGAGATGCTCCATCTTCTGAATCTCTGCTTTCCTACTGTCTCCTTCTTCAAGCACGCAACACTCCTTCCATGGCAAGCTGTATGCAAGGGTTTCACCGTTGTCAGTGGCTACCTCCCATCCTCTCAGTGGAAATGTTCAACGCACCCTGTCACGGCACGGCTATCCATCTGTCAGTTCTCAATCAGGCCAGAATAGAATCCAATGATTCTTTTGCGTCTGTCACTAACGCCCCGCCCTCAGGAGTTTGAAGCTCGTCACAGTCATTCAATCATTGAATCCTACTCAGAATACCACAGACAAGGTTTAGACCTTCCGGATTCTCTTGAATGCCGCCATCAGTTCTAGCTTATACCACGAAGATTCTGATTAAGGAATCCAAGAGATATCTACTCAATCTAAAGTAGAACGGAGGTGGTTGTCAGGCACGCGTTCATAGTTGAGAATATGATGAGTGTCACGGGTCATCACATTCATCCGGGTTAAGAACAAGTGATATCTTAGAACGGAAGCAAGCATGATTGAATGAGAAACAGTAGTAATTGCATTAATTCATCAAGACACAGCAGAGCTCCTCACCCCCAACCATGGGGTTTAGAGACTCATGCCGTGGAAGGTACACAAAGAAACGTGTAAAGTGTCATGAGGTACAGATACAATGTCAAAAGATCCTATTAATAGTGAACTAGTAACCTAAGGTTTACAGAAATGAGTAAATGACAGAAAAATCCACTTCCGGGCCCACTTGGTGTGTGCTTGGGCTGAGCATTGAAGCATTTTCGTGTAGAGGCTCTTTCTGGAGTTAAACGCCAGCTTTTATGCCAGTTTGGGCGTTTAACTCCAATTCCTATGCCAGTTCCAGCGTTAAACGCTGGGATTTCTGAAGCTGATTTGCAACGCCGGTTTGGGCCATCAAATCTCGGGCAAAGTATGGACTATTATACATTGCTGGAAAGCCCAGGATGTCTACTTTCCAACGCCGTTGAGAACGCGCCAATTGGGCTTCTGTAGCTCTAGAAAATCTACTTCGAGTGCAGGGAGGTCAGAATCCAACAGCATCTGCAGTCCTTTTCAGCCTCTAAATCAGATTTTTGCTCAGATCCCTCAATTTCAGCCAGAAAATACCTGAAATCACAGAAAAACACACAAACTCATAGTAAAGTCCAGAAAAGTGAATTTTAACTAAAAACTAATAAAAATATACTAAAAACTAACTAAATCATACTAAAAACATACTAAAAACAATGCCAAAAAGTGTACAAATTATCCGCTCATCACAACACCAAACTTAAATTGTTGCTTGTCCCCAAGCAACTGAAAATCGAAGTAGGATAAAAAGAAGAGAATATACTATAGACTCCAAAATATCAAGGAAACTCAGCTCCAATTAGATGAGCGGGACTAGTAGCTTTTTGCTTCCGAACAGTTTTGGCAATTCACTTTATCCTTTGAAGTTCAGAATGATTGGCATCTTTAGGAACTCAGAACTCAGATAGTGTTATTGATTCTCCTAGTTAAGTATAATGATTCTTGAACATAGCTAGTGTATGAGTCTTGGCTGTGGCCCAAAGCACTCTGTCTTCCAGTATTACCACCGGATACATACATGCCACAGACACTTACTTGGGTAAACCTTTTTAGATTATGACCCAGCTTTGCTAGAGTCCCCAATTAGAGGTGTCCAGGGTTCTTAAGCACACTCTTTTTGCCTTGGATCACAACTTTATTTCTTTCTTTCTTCTTCTTCTTTTTTTCTTTTCTTCTTCTTTTTTTTCTTTTTTTTTGAATAACTGCTTTTTCTTGCTTCAAGAATCAATTTGATGATTTTTCAGATCCTCAATAACAGTTCTCTTTTTCCTCATTCTTTCAAGAGCCAACAATTTTAACATTCTCAAAACAACAAATTCAAAAGACATATGCACTGTTCAAGCATTCATTCGAAAAACAGAAAGTATTGTCACCACATCAAACTAATTCAACTAGTTTCAAAGATAAATTCGAAATCCTGTACTTCTTGTTCTTTTGTGATTAAAGCATTTTTCATTTAAGAGAGGTGATGGATTCATAGGACATTCATAGCTTTAAGACATGAATTTTAACTTTTATTAATTATGAATTAAGAACAAGATTCAAAAATAGATATAAGATGAAACTAGATAAAAATAGAAAACAAAAATTTAAATAGGCTCCTAATGATAGAAGTTTTCACAGAGTTAGGACTCAACAACCTTGATTTTGAGAAGTGGATGCTCCCTCAAATTGAGGGGAGAATTTTTGGCGTTTCAGTTCTTGAAGTTCACGCCCTTGCTTCTCTTGTTCCTTCAGCAATTTGCAGAGCATGCAGTTCTGATTCTGCTGTTCTTCCTTAAGTTGCTCCATAGTTTCTTGCAACTTGGTGATGGATGCTTCTAGGCTGGCCCAGTAGCCAATTTCAGGAAATTCAGGGAGGAACTCCTGCGCCCTCCTCTTGATAGAGTTGTCTTGCATTTGTCCTTCCATTGACTTCTTGGTGATTGGATGTTCAATGGGTATGAATTCATCTATTCCCATCTTTACCCCAGCCTCTTTACAGAGCAAAGAGATCAAGCTTGGGTAAGCCAGTTTGGCTTCAGTGGAATTCTTATTTGCAATTGTGTAGATCTCACAAGCAATCAGATGATGAACCTCCACTTCTTTTCCAAGCATAATGCAATGAATCATCACTGCTCTCTTGATAGTGACCTCAGAACGGTTGCTAGTGGGCAATATGGAACGCCCAATAAAGTCTAGCCAACCTCTTGCAATTGGTTTGAGGTCTCCCCTCTTGAGTTGGTTTGGGACACCCTTTGAATTGGTTATCCACTTAGTTCCAGGGAAGCATATGTCCTCTAGAACTTGATCCAACCCTTTATCTGCTCTCACCATTCTCCTATTAAAGGATTCAGGATCATCTTGCAGTTGAGGCAATTTGAAGATTTCTCTTATTTTGTCCAGATGGAAGTAGATAACTTTCCCTCTGACCATGGTTCTGTAAGTATGGAAAGCAGTTCCAGTCATTCTCTGCTTATCTGTCAGCCACAGATTTGAGTAGAATTCCTGAACCATATTTCTTCCAACCTTTATCTCAGGATTGGTTAGAACTTCCCATCCTCTGTTTTGAATTTGCTCTTGGATCCCCGGATATTCATCTTCTTTCAGATCAAATTTAACTTCCGGGATCACTGACCTCAGACCCATTATTTTGTGATAATGGTCTTCATGTTCTTTGGTTAAGAACTTCTCTTGATTCCAAAGATTCTTTGGATTATTCTCTTTCTTTCCTCTAACATTGGTTTGTTTTCCCTTAGGAGCCATTATCTTGATGAATCTTGGCTTAGTGATCACGGAAAAGCACACCAAACTTAGAGGTTTGCTTGTCCTCAAGCAAAAGAAAGGAAAGAAGAGAGAGAGAAGAGAAGAGCAAATTCGAATGGTGTGGGGGAATAAGGAGGCCGAACGTGTTTTTATAAGGGGGGAAAGAGATTTCGAAAAAAATTGGAAGGAGATTTGAGAAGATATGGAGAGAATTTGAGAGAAGGGTGAGTTTTTGAACAAGATTTGGGATTGATTTGAGAGAGATTTGAAGAATGATTTTGATTTTTTGAAGATTTGAAGGTGAATGATGAAAGGTTGAAGTGTGTTTATGTAGAAAAGTATGGGTTAAAAAAAAGAAAGTTTAAAAAGATTTGATTGGAAAGCAAAATCTTGGTCCCCCACCTTTCTGGCGTTAAACGCCCAGAATGGCATCCATTCTGGTGTTTAACACCCATTTGCTAGCCATTGTGGGCTTTTAACGCCCAGCCAAGTGCCCTGGCTGGCGTTAAACGCTAGAATCCCCTTTGTCACTGGGCGTTTTTGCTAAACGCCCAGGATGCTGCACACCTGGCGTTAAACGCCCAGAATGGTGCCCATTCTGGCGTTTAACGCCCAAAATGGCACCTTTACTGGCGTTAAACGCCCAGAATGGTGTCCATTCTGGCGTTTAACGCCCAAAGTACCCCTTACTGGCGTTTTTTCGCCAGTAAGCTCTTTTTCTCTGCTTTTTGTACTGAATCCTTCTGTAACTCTGTGAATTCCTTCATTTTTGATATTTTGCCTTTGTAGAAACAAAACATATAACCTGCTAATGACTGGGTTGCCTCCCAGCAAGCGCTTCTTTACTGTCTTTAGCTGGACCTTCATTGAGAATCACTCAAGTCTCAGTTTTGAGCATTCTTGCTCAAAATTGTTTTCAAGATAATGCTTGATCCTCTGTCCATTAACAATGAACTTTTTGTCAGATTCAGCATCCTGGAGCTCAACATATCCATATGGTGATACTCCTGTAATCACATACGGACCCCTCCAACGAGATTTAAGCTTTCCTGGGAACAATCTGAGCCTAGAGTTGAATAGCAGAACTTTTTGTCCTAGCTCAAAGACTCTGGATGACAACTTCTTGTCATGCCACTTTTTTGCCTTTTCCTTATAAATCTTTGCATTTTCAAAGGCATTGAGTCTGAACTCCTCTAGCTCATTTAGTTGGAGCAATCTTTTTTCACCAGCTAATTGAGCATCCATGTTTAGGAACCTGGTTGCCCAGTAGGCTTTATGTTCCAGTTCTACGGGCAGATGACAGGCCTTCCCATACACCAGTTGGTATGGAGAGGTTCCTATAGGAGTCTTGAATGCTGTTCTGTATGCCCACAGAGCATCATCCAAACTTTTTGCCCAATCCTTTCTTCGGGCTATCACAGTCCGTTCTAGGATTCTTTTTAGTTCTCTGTTAGAGACTTCAGCTTGCCCATTTGTCTGTGGATGATACGGAGTTGCCACTTTGTGGCTAATTCCATATCTGACCATAGCAGAGTATAGCTGTTTATTGCAGAAATGAGTGCCCCCGTCACTGATTAGTACTCTGGGAACACCAAACCTGCTGAAGATGTGTTTCTGGAGGAATTTTAGCACGGTCTTGGTATCATTAGTGGGTGTAGCAATTGATTCTACCCACTTAGACACATAGTCCACTGCCACCAGAATGTAAGTGTTTGAGTATGATGGTGGGAATGGACCCATGAAGTCAATCCCCCATACGTCAAACAATTCAATCTCTAATATCCCCTGTTGAGGCATGGCATATCCGTGAGGCAAGTTACCAGCTCTTTGGCAACTGTCACAGTTACGCACAAACTCTCGGGCATCTCATAGAGAGTAGGCCAGTAGAAGCCACATGGAGGACTTTAGTGGCTGTTCGCTCACTTCCAAAATGTCCTCCATACTGTGATCCATGGCAGTGCCATAGGATCCTTTGTGCTTCTTCTCTGGGTACACATCTGCGGATCATTCCGTCTGCACATCTCTTAAAGAGATACGGCTCATCCCACAGGTAGTACTTGGCATCTGAAATTAATTTCTTTCTTTGCACTCTGCTGTACTCCTGGGGTATGAACCTCACAGCTTTATAATTTGCAATATCTGCAAACCATGGAGCTTCCTGAATGGCAAAGAGTTGCTCATCTGGGAAAGTCTCAGAGATCTCAGTAGAAGGGAGGGACGCCCCAGCTACTGGTTCTATTCAGGACAGATGATCAGCTACTTGGTTCTCTGTTCCCTTTTCTGTCTCTTATTTCTATATCAAACTCTTGCAGAAGAAACACCCATCTTATAAGCCTGGGTTTTGAATCCTGCTTTGTGAGTAAGTATTTAAGAGCAGCATGGTCAGTGTACACAATCACTTTGGATCCACTAGATAGGATCTAAACTTGTCAATGGCGTAGACCACTGCAAGTAACTCTTTCTCTGTGGTTGTGTAATTCTTCTGTGCATCATTTAGAACACGGCTGGCATAATAAATAACGTGCAGAAGTTTGTTATGCCTCTGTCCCAACACTGCACCAATGGCATGGTCACTGGCATCACACATTAGTTCAAATGGCAATGTCCAGTCTGGTGCAGAGATGACTGGTGCTGTGACCAGCTTGGCTTTCAGGGTCTCAAATGCCTGCAGACACTGTGTGTCAAACACAAATGGTGTGTCAGCAGCTAGCAGGTTACTCAAAGGTTTTGCAATTTTCGAAAAATCCTTTATAAACCTTCTATAGAATCCTGCATGCCCCAGAAAGCTTCTAATTGCCTTAACATTGGCAGGTGGTGGTAATTTTTCAATTACCTCTACCTTTGCCTTATCCACCTCTATTCCCCTGCTTGAAATTTTGTGCCCAAGGACAATTCCCTCAGTCACCATAAAGTGACATTTTCTCCAGTTTAAAACCAGGTTAGTCTCTTGGCACCTTTTTAGGACAAGTGCTAGGTGGTCAAGACAGGAGTTGAATGAGTCTCCAGATACTGAGAAGTCATCCATGAAGACTTCCAGGAATTTCTCACCATATCAGAGAAGATGGATAACATGCATCTCTGAAAGGTTGCAGGAGCATTACACAGACCAAAAGGCATCCTCCTGTAGGCAAACACGCCAGAAGGGCAAGTAAATGCTGTTTTCTCTTGGTCCTGAGGATCTACTGCAATTTGGTTGTAACTGAATAGCCATCCAAAAAAGCAGTAATAATCATGACCAGCTAGTCTTTCTAGCATTTGGTCTATGAATGGTAAAGGAAAATGATCCTTTCTGGTGGCTGTATTGAGCCTTCTGTAGTCAATACACATATGCTACCCTGTGACTGTTCTTGTAGGAACCAGTTCATTTTTTTCATTATGAACCACTGTCATGCCTCCCTTTTTGGGGACAACTTGGACAGGGCTCACCCAGGGGCTATCAGAAATAGGATAAATAATCCCAGCCTCTAGTAATTTAGTGACCTCTTTCTGCACCACCTCCTTCATGGCTGGATTTAGCATCCTCTGTGGTTGGACCACTGGTTTGGCATTATCCTCCAACAGGATCTTGTGCATGCATCTAGCTGGGCTAATGCCCTTAAGATCACTTATGGACCACCCAAGAGCTGTCTTGTGTGTCCTTAGCACTTGAATCAGTGCTTCCTCTTCCTGTGGATTTAAAGCAGAGCTTATAATCACTGGAAAAGTGTCACCCTCTCCCAGAAATGCATACTTCAGGGATGGTGGTAGTGGTTTGAGTTCAGGTTTGGGAGGCTTATCCTCCTTGGTGCACGAATTTGTAATCCGCACAACTAACCAGCAAGTGCACTGGGTCGTCCAAGTAATACCTTACGTGAGTAAGGGTCGATCCCACGGAGATTATTGGTTTGAAGCAAGCTATATTTATTTTATTAATCTTAGTCAGGAGGCCAATAAGATTATAAGTGGAATTATTAGATTTGATTGGAAAAATAAAAGAGAATAATAGCGTTACTTGTTGTGTAGTAATGAGAAATATGTTAGAGTTTTGGAGATGCTTTGTCCTTCGAACTTCAACTCTTCCTTAAAATCCTTCAACACACAAAAAGTCCCTTCCATGGCAAGCTCTATGTAGGGTGTCACCGTTGTCAATGGCTACCTCCCATCCTCTCAGTGAAAACGTTCCTATGCTCTGTCACAGCACCGCTAATCATCTGTCGGTTCTCAATCAGGTTGGAATAGAATCCATTGATTCTTTTGCGTCTGTCACTAACGCCCAGCCTTCAGGAGTTTGAAGCTCGTCACAGTCATTCAATCCCAGAATCCTACTCGGAATACCACAGACAAGGTTTAGACTTTCCGGATTCTCATGAATGCTGCCATCAATCCGGCTTATACCACGAAGATTCTAATTAAGGAATCTAAGAGGTACTCATTTAATCTGATGTAGAACGGAGGTGGTTGTCAGGCACACGTTCATGGATTGGGGAAGGTGATGAGTGTCACGGATCATCACCTTCTCCATAATTAAGCGCGAATGAACATCTTAGATAAGAACAAGCGTGTTTGAATGGAAAATAAAGGAATTGTATTAATTCATCGAGACGCTGCAGAGCTCCTCACCCCCAACAATGGAGTTTAGAGACTCATGCTGTCAAAAAGTATGTAATTCAGATCTGAAAATGTCATGAGGTACAGAATAATTCTCTAAAAGTTGTTTAAATAGTAAACTAGTAACCTAGGTTTACAGAATGTGAGTAAACTAAGATAATTGGTGCAGAAATCCACTTCTGGGGCCCACTTGGTGTGTGCTGGGGCTGAGACTAAAGCTATCCACGAGTAGAGGCTTTTCTTGGAGTTGAACTCCAAGTTATGACGTATTTTGGGCGTTCAACTCCGGATCATGACGTTTTTCTGGCGTTTAACTCCAGACAGCAGCGTGTACTTGGCGTTCAACGCCAAGTTACGTCGTCTATCTTCGTGCAAAGTATGGACTATTATATATTGCTGGAAAGCCCTAGATGTCTACTTTCCAACGCCGTTGAGATCACGCCAATTGGACTCTTGTAGCTCCAGAAAATCCATTTCGAGTACAGGGAGGTCAGGATCCAACAGCATCAGCAGTCCTTTTTCAGCCTAAGTCAGATTTCTGCTCAGCTTCCTCAATTTCAGCCAGAAAATACCTGAAATTTCATAAAAATACACACACTCATAGTAAAGTCCAGAAATATGATTTTTGCTTAAAAACTAATAAAATTCTATTAAAAACTAATTAAAACATACTAAAATCTACATGAAATTACCCCCAAAAAGCGTATAAAATATCCGCTCATCACAACACCAAACTTAAACTGTTGCTTGTCCTCAAGCAACTAGATAAATAAAATAGGTTTTAACAGAAATTAAGAAGTAATAATATTTTAGAGTTTTAAATGAAGCTCATATTCTTATTAGATGAGCGGGGCTTGTAGCTTTTTGTTTCTGAACAGTTTTGGCATCTCCCTTTATCCCTTGAATTCAGAATGATTGGCATCCATAGGAACTCAGTATTATTGACTCTCCTAGTGTAGTATGTTGATCTTGAAACAGTTATTTATGAGTCTTGGCCGTGGCCCTAAGCACTTTGTTTTCCAGTATTACCACCAGATACATAAATGCCACAGACACATGACTAGGTGAACCTTGTTCAGATTGTGACTTAGCTTTGCTAAAGTCCCCAGTCAGAGGTGTCCAAAGCTCTTAAGCACACTCTGTTTGCCTTGGATCACGACTTTAACCACTCAGTCTCAAGTTTGTAACTTGGACCTGCATGCCACAAGCACATGGTTAGGGACAGCTTGGTTTAGCCGCTTAGGCCTGGATTTATTTCCTTGGGCCCTCCTATCCATTGATGCTCAAAGCCTGGATCCTTTTTACCTTGCCTTTTGGTTTTAAGGGCTCGTGGCTTTTTCTATTGCTCCTTTTTTTTGACTGCTTTTCTTGCTTCAAGAATCAATTTCATGATTTTTCAGATCATCAATAATATTTTTCGTGTCTTCATTCTTTCAGGAGCCAATATTCATCAAATTCAAAGTACAAGTTATGCACTGTTCAGATTCATTCAGAGAACAAAAGTGTTGCCACCACACATAATTAATTATAATTTTATTATTAGAACTCGAAAAAATAGATTACTTCTTATTCTAAAAAATTCTACTACTTTATTCATGCCTGATGATGAGAAAAATAAATATAGCTTAATTGGAAATAAATCAAAATAGACATACTAATTACTAAATACTCCTAAGGTAAATTTCTATAATATACTATCACTAAGTTAAAGCAGAAAAATTGGAACTCAGCAACCTGTTGTTTTGAGGAGTAGACGTTCCTCTAATCTGTGGGGGCTTTTCAAGGATTAATTTTTGGCACTTAGCTCCTTAGATCACGCCCTGCTCTTCCTGTTCCTTAAGCAATTTGCAAAGCATGCTACTTGATTGTTGTTCTTCCTTTATTTGGTCCATAGCTTCTTGCAATTGGAAATAGAAGCCTCAAATGTTCCAATATTCGAATTGAGGTAGTTCTGGGAGGGCTTCCTGTGCTCTCCTCTTGGCAGAAATCTGTTGCTGTTGTCTGACCATTGATATTCCAGTGATTGGCCTCTCAACTGGAATATACTCTGTTTCCCATCTTCACTCCGGCATCTTGCAGAGCATAGAAATAAGCTTGGATAGGCCAATTTGGCGTCCTTGAAATTCCTGTTTGCTATTTTGTATAGCTCACATGAGATCAGTTGATGGACTTCTACCTCTTTCCCAACATGATGCAGTGAATCATGACAGCTCTTTTGATGGTTACTTCAGAACGGTTGCTGGTGGGCAATATGGAACGCCCAATGAAATCCAGCCAGCCTCTGGCTACGGTTTTAGATCTTCTCTTTTGAGTTGAATTGGAGTGCCAGTGGTGCTGGTAGTCCACCTGGCTTCAGGGATGCATATGTCCTCTAGAATCTGTCTAGACTTTGTTTACCCATCATTCTCCTGTTAAAGGAGTCTGGGTCATCTTTCAGTTGAGGAATCTTAAATATTTCCTGATCTTGTCAGGATGAGTATGAACAATCTTCTCTGACTAAGGTCCGATGGTAGAGAGCAGCTCCAATTATTTTCTGCCTGTCTGTCTGCCATAAATTAGCATAGAACTCCTGACCTGTTTCTTCCCACTTTCGTTTCAGGATTGGTCAGAATTTCCCAATTCTGATTCGAATTGCTCTGAATCTCTTGATATTCATCTTCTTTCAGATCAAATTGACTTCCGGATCACTGATCTGTGATCATTATTTTGTAGTAATGATCTGAATGTTCTTAGTTAAGAACTTTCCTTGATTCCAAAGTGGCTTGGAGCTCTCTTGCCCTTGGGGGGGTTGTTTCCTTTAGGGGCCATGATCTTAATGAGTATGTTTTGTGATCACGGATAACACACCAAACTTAGAGCTTTGCTTGTCCTCAAGCAAAAGAGAAGAAAGGAGAGGGATAGAAGAGAGCAAGTGTGGCAAGGGATAATGAGTGGGGCGCCGAACTCAATATATGGGGAGGGGTGGGAAATTTCGAAAATAAGAAAAGGATAAGATAGAAGATATGATTTATAAAAGATAGATGATAAGAAAAAGATATAGTTTAAAAATAGAAAGCTATGAATAATAAATTAAAAAGATAGATTTGAAATTTAAATTTTAAAAAAAAGATTTTTAAAGAGGTAATTGAGTTTGAAGACAAACTTTAAAAGAGTGGATTGGATTGAAAAACATTGTTTTTATGGATTAAGATGCATTGATATTTTGAAAAAGGGATTTTAGAAATTAGGCTTTTTAGAACACTAATTTGAATTGAGGGATGATAATTTAAATATGTTTATGCAAGAAATCATGAATTGGAACAAAAAATTAGGAAATTTGTAAAGAGAAACGAAATTTACCTCCTCCCCACCATCCTGGCGTTAACGCCCAACTGCACATGTTTGGGCGTTTAACGCCCAAATGTGCTTCTCCTGGGCGTTCAACGCCCAGCTGATGCATCTTCTGGCGTTGAACGCCAGGAAGTCCTTTGTCATGGGCGTTTTCTGAACGCCCAGGATGCTGTCAATCTGGCGTTAAACGCCCAGAAGGTGCTTCTTTCTGGCGTTTAACGCCCAGAAGATGCTCCTTTCTGGCGTTTAACGCCCAGATGGCTACCTTACTGGAGTTGAACGCCAGGGTGTTCTTTTGGCGTTCAAGCCCAAAATGTTTCTACTGGCTTTTTCACGCCAGGAGCTTCCAATTTCCCTTGTAACTCTGTGAATCCAATCAATTGCTATTTTACCTTGAAGATACTTTGACATATACCTGTAAAAATCAATTATAATCAATACGAAAAAATTAAATTTTGTGATTGGCTGGGTTGCCTCCCAGCAAGCGCTCTTAATGTCATTAGCTGGATAGTACTGAGTTTTAATCAAGTCTCAGCTTTGAGATTCTGCTCAAAATTGCCTTCAAGATAATGTTGATCTTTGTCCATTAACAATGAACTTTTTGTTAGAGTCATTATCCTGAAGCTCTATGTATCCATATGGTGATACATTTGTAATGACATATGGACTCTCCACCGGAATTTTAATTTCCCGGGGAATAATTTGAGCCTAGAATTAAATACAGAACTTTCTGCCCCGGCTCAAAGACTCTGGATGACAATTTCTTATCATGCCATCTTTTCGCTTTCTTTGTAAATCTTAGCATTGAGTCTAATTCCTACTCATTTAACTGGAGCAATC
Organism: Arachis stenosperma; assembly: GCF_014773155.1. NCBI lineage: Eukaryota > Viridiplantae > Streptophyta > Magnoliopsida > Fabales > Fabaceae > Arachis > Arachis stenosperma. The sequence goes on from NC_080385.1 coordinate 134,445,703, forward strand.
GTTTTCTCCTAACTTGGCATCAAGGTTTAGGAATCTGGTTGCCCAATAGGCCTTGTGTTCCAGTTCCACTGGCAAGTGACATGCCTTTCCATACACAAGCTGGTATGGAGAGGTCCCTATGGGGGGTCTTGAATGCTGTTCTGTATGCCCACAGAGCATCATCCAAGCTTTTGCCCAATCCTTTCTACGGTTAATTACAGTCCGTTCCAGGATTCTTTGAGTTCTCTATTTGAGACTTCAGCTTGCCCATTAGTTTGTGGATGATATGGAGTAGCTACCCTGTGGCTAACTCCATAACGAACCAGAGCAGCATAAAGCTGTTTATTGCAGAAATGAGTGCCCCCATCACTAATTAACACTCTAGGGATACCAAATCTGCTGAAGATGTGTTTCTGGAGGAATTTTAACATGTTTTAGTGTCATTGTGGGTGTTGCAATAGCCTCCACCCACTTGGATACATATCATTGCCACCAGATATAAGTGTTTGAGTATGATGGTGGGAAGGGTCCCATGAAGTCAATGCCCCATACATCAAACAATCAATCCAGGATCCCTTATTGAGGCATGGCGTAACTGTGAGGTAGATTGCCAGATTTGGCAACTGTCACAATTAAGTACATACATCGGGAGTCTTATAGAGAGTAGGCCAGTAGAAGCCACTTGGAGGACTCTTGTGGCTGTTCGCACTTCCAAAATGTCCTCCATACTGTGATCCATGGCAGTGCCATAGGATCTTCTGTGCTTCTTCCTTAGGCACACATCTACGGATTACTCCGTCGCGCATCTCTTAAAGAGATATGGCTCATCCCAAAGATAATACTTTGCATCCGTGATCAGCTTCTTATTTGCTGTCTACTGTACTCTTTGGTATAAATCTCACTACCTTGTAGTTTGCAATGTCTGCAAACCATGGCACTTCCTGGATGGCAAAGAGTTGATCATCCGGAAAGGTTTCAGAGATCTCAGTGAGAGGGAGGGACGCCCCTTCCACGGTTCTATTCGGGACAGGTGATTGCTACTGATTCTCTGTTCCTTTTCTGTCTCTTTCTATATCAAACTCCTGCAGAAGCAGCACCATCTTATAAGTCTGGGTTTGAATCCTGCTTTGAGTATATTAAGAGCCGATCTGTATACACAATCACTTTTGATCCTACTAAATAGGATCTGAATTTGTCAATAGCGTAAACCACTGCAAGTAGCTCTTTTTCTGTGGTTGTGTAATTTTTTGTGCATCATTTAAAACACGGCTGGCATAGTAAATGACGTGCAGAAGCTGTCATGCCTTTGTCCCAACACTGCACCAATGGCTGGTCATGGCATCACACATTAATTCAAATGGCAATGCCCAGTTTGGTGCAGAGATGATTGGTGCTGAGACCAATTTAGCTTTCAGGGTCTCAAATGCCAAAGATAAATGGGTGTCAGCAGCTAGCAGGTTGCTTAGAGGTTTGGCGATTTTTGAAAAATCCTTTATGAACCTCCTATAGAATCTGCATGCCCTAGAAAGCTTCTGATTGCCTTAACATTGGTGGGTGGTGGTAATTTTCAATTACTTCAACTTTAGCTTGATCCACCTCTATTCCCTTGTTCGAGATTTTGTGCCCAAGGACAATTCCTTCAGTCACCATAAAGTGACACTTTTCCCAGTTTAAAACCAGGTTGGTCTCTTGGCATCTCTTTAGAACAAGTGCTAAATGGTTAAGGCAGGAGCTGAATGAGTCTCCAAAAACTGAAAAGTCATCCATGAAGACTTCCAGAAATTTTTCCACCATATCAGAGAAAATTGAGAGCATGCACCTCTGAAAGGTTGCAGGTGCATTGCACAGGCCAAATGCTCCTTCTGTATGAAAATACTCCAGATGGGCATGTGAATGCCGTTTTCTCTGATCTTGGGGATCTACTGCAATTGATTATAACCTGAATATCCATCCAGGAAGCAGTAGTATTCATGACCTGTAGTCTTTCTAGCATCTGGTCTATGAATGGTAAAGGAAAATGATCCTTTCTGGTGGCTGTATTGAGCCTTCTGTAATCAATACACATACGCCACCCAGTAACTGTTCTTGTAGGAACCAGTTCATTTTTTTCATTATGAACCACTGTCATGCCACCTTTCTTAGGGACGACTTGGACAGGGCTCACCCAGGGGCTGTCAGAAATAGGATAAATAATCCCAGCCTCTAGTAATTTAGTAACCTCTTTCTGCACTACTTCCTTCATGGCTGGGTTTAGCCGCCTTTGTGGTTGAACCACTGGCTTGGCGTCACCCTCCAGTAAGATTTTGTGCATGCATCTAGCTGGGCTAATGCCATTGAGATCACTGATGGACCACCCAAGAGCTGTCTTGTGTGTCCTTAGCACTTGAATTAGTGCTTCCTCTTCCTGTGGCTCTAAGGTAGAGCTTATGATTACAGGAAAGCTATCACCTTCTCCCAAAAATGCATATTTTAGGGAAGGTGGTAATGGTTTGAGCTCGGGTTTAGGAGGTTTCTCCTCTTCCTGAGGGATTTTCAGAGGTTCTACTATTTTCTCTGACTCCTCCAGATCAGGCTGAACGTCTTTAAAGATGTCCTCTAGCTCTGATTCGAGACTCTCAGCCATATTGACCTCTCTTACCAGAGAGTCAATAATATCAACACTCATGCAGTCATTTGGGGGTCTGGGATGTTGCATGGCTTTGACAACATTCAACTTGAACTCCTCCTCATTGACTCTCAAGGTTACTTCCCCTTTTTGGACGTCAATGAGGGTTCGGCCAGTTGCTAGGAAAGGTCTTCCTAAAATGAGAGTTGCACTCTTGTGCTCCTCAATTTCCAGCACCACAAAGTCAGTAGGAAAGGCAAATGGCCCAACCTTGACAATCATGTCCTCAATCACACCTGATGGGTATTTAATGGAGCCATCAGCAAGTTGAAGACATATCCTGGTTGGTTTGATTTCTTCAGTTAAACCAAGCTTTCTGATAGTAGATGCAGGTATTAGGTTGATACTTGCCCCAAGATCACATAAAGCTTGCTTGGTGCAAGTGCCCTCTAATGTGCATGGTATCATAAAGCTCCCAGGATCTTTAAGCTTCTCAGGTAAGCTTTTCAGAATGACTGCACTGCATTCTTCAGTGAGGTAAACTTTTTCAGTTTCCCTCCAATCCTTCTTATGACTTAAGATCTCTTTCATGAACTTAGCATAAGAGGGTATTTGCTCAAGTGCTTCTGCAAACGGAATCTTTATTTCAAGAGTCTTGAGATAGTCTGCAAAGCGGGCAAATTGCTTATCCTGTTCCGCTTGGCGGAGTTTTTGAGGATAAGGCATTTTGGCTTTGTATTCCTCAACCTTAGTTGCTGCAGGTTTATTACCTACAGAAGTGGGTTGGGAAGCCTTTTTAGAAGGGTTGTTATCAGCACTTGTATGTGACTGATTCCCCACTGGTATTTGAATGCCAGTGGTGGGAGCTGGAGTGGCGTCTTGTTTGTTACTGGCGTTTGAACGCCAGAACCATGCTCCCTTTGGGCGTTCAACGCCGGATTCATGCTTGTTTCTGGCGTTGAACGCCAGGAATGAGCATGGTCTGGGCGTTCAGCGCCAGCTTTATTCCTCTCTGGGCTCTGATTGTCCTCAGAGGGATTTTGAGTATCCACCTGTTCATTTCTTGGTTTCCTGCTGCCTTGAAGTGAGGTATTTAATGTTTTCCCACTTCTTAATTGAACTGCTTGGCATTCTTCTGTTATTTGTTTTGACAGTTGCTTTTCTGTCTGCTTTAATTGTACTTCCATGTTCCTGTTGGCCATTCTTGTTTCCTGTAATATTTCCTTGAATTTCTAGCTGCTGAGTTAGAAAGTCTAATTGCTGATTGAATTCATTAGCCTGATCCACCGGACTGAGTTCAGCAGTTACTGTTTTAGCTTCTTCTTTCATGGAAGATTCACTGCTTAGGTACAGATGCTGATTTCTGGCAACTGTGTCAATAAGCTCTTGAGCCTCTTCAATTGTTTTTCTCATATGTATAGATCTACCAGCTGAGTGGTCTAGAGAAATCTGAGCTTTTTCTGTAAGCCCATAGTAGAAGATGTCTAATTGCACCCATTCTGAAAACATTTCAGAGGGGCATTTTCTTAGCATCTCTCTGTATCTCTCCCAGGCATCATAAAGAGATTCATTATCTCCTTGTTAGAAGCCTTGGATGCTTAGCCTTAACTGTGTCATCCATTTTGGAGGGAAATAGTGATTCAGGAATTTTTCTGACAGCTGCTTCCATGTTTTTATGCTGTTCTTAGGCTGGTTATTTAACCACCTCTTAGCTTGATCTTTTACAGCAAATGGAAACAGTAATAATCTGTAGACATCCTGATCCACTTCCTTATCATGTACTGTGTCAGCAATTTTCAAGAATTGTGCCAGAAACTCTGTAGGTTCTTCATGTGGAAAACCAGAATACTGACAGTTTTGCTGCACCATGATAATGAGCTGAGGATTCAACTCAAAGCTACTAACTCCAATGGAGGGTATACAGATACTACTCCCATATGAAGCAGTAGTGGGGTTAGCATATGACCCCAGAGTCCTCTTGGACTGTTCATTCCCACTTAGTTCCATGTTGGAATAAAAGAGATGGTATATATGTTGATATTATTTATTTTATAAAAATTAATTTTTATAAAATAAAATAAAAACGAAATAAATAAAAGAGAGTGGGAATATTTTGAAATTGAAAATTGAATTTTTATATAAAATTTTCGAAAAAAGTAGTTCAAAATTAGTTAGAAAATAAATTTTTTTTTTTTGAATTTTGAATTTTATGATGAAAGAGAAAAACACACAAAAGACACAAGACTTAAAATTTTTAGATCTAATGCTCCCTATTTTCGAAAATTTTTGGAGGGAAAACACCAAGGAACACCAAACTTAAAAATTTTAAGATCAAGACACAAGAAAAACTCAAGAACACCTTGAAGATTCACAAGAACACCAAGAACACAAGAAAGAACACCAAACTTAAAATTTTTAGAAAACCAAGACAAGTTTTCGAAAATTAAAGAAAGATTAACAAGAAAACACCAAACTTAAAGTTTGGCACAAGATTAAATCAAGAAAAATTATTTTTGAAAAAGGATTTTAAAAAGAAGGTACCCAATTGTTAAGAACATAAACCCCCGCTATAACCAACTGAGCTAAAAATGTAATGTATTTTAAAGATGTGTTATTTTTATGGATAAAAGTATAATTTTTGAAAGTTAATGTTTTGAAAAAGCACAAGAAAAACAAGAAAAGACACAAAACAAGAAAAACTTGAGATCAAACAAGAAAAATAAACAAGAACAACTTGAAGATCAATGAAGAACAAAGAACACAAGTCGAAAATTTTAAAGAAAAATATAAGATATGCAATTGACACCAAACTTAGAACAAGACACTAAACTCACGAAAATTAGCAATTAATTAAAAGAAAAATAATAAATTTTGAAAAAAAAAATTTTGAAAAGAAACTATCCTATCAAGATTTAATGACTCTATAACAATAAAAATAAAAATAAATTATTCCTAATCTAAGAAATAAAATAAACTTTTAGTTGTTCAAACTCGAATAATCCCCGGCAACGGCGCCAAAAACTTGGTGCACGAATTTGTAATCCGCACAACTAACCAGCAAGTGCACTGGGTCGTCCAAGTAATACCTTACGTGAGTAAGGGTCGATCCTACGGAGATTATTGGTTTGAAGCAAGCTATATTTATTTTATTAATCTTAGTCAGGAGGCCAATAAGATTATAAGTGGAATTATTAGATTTGATTGGAAAAATAAAAGAGAATAATAGCGTTACTTGTTGTGTAGTAATGAGAAATATGTTGGAGTTTTGGAGATGCTTTGTCCTTCGAACTTCAACTCTTCCTTAAAATCCTTCAACACACGAAAAGTCCCTTCCATGGCAAGCTCTATGTAGGGTGTCACCGTTGTCAATGGCTACCTCCCATCCTCTCAGTGAAAACGTTCCTATGCTCTGTCACAGCACGGCTAATCATCTATCGGTTCTCAATCAGGTTGGAATAGAATCCATTGATTCTTTTGCGTCTGTCACTAACGCCCAGCCTTCAGGAGTTTGAAGCTCGTCACAGTCATTCAATCCCAGAATCCTACTCGGAATACCACAGACAAGGTTTAGACTTTCCGGATTCTCATGAATGCTGCCATCAATCCGGCTTATACCACGAAGATTCTAATTAAGGAATCTAAGAGGTACTCATTTAATCTGATGTAGAATGGAGGTGGTTGTCAGGCACACGTTCATGGATTGGGGAAGGTGATGAGTGTCACGGATCATCACCTTCTCCATAATTAAGCGCGAATGAACATCTTAGATAAGAACAAGCGTGTTTGAATGGAAAATAAAGGAATTGTATTAATTCATCGAGACGCTGCAGAGCTCCTCACCCCCAACAATGGAGTTTAGAGACTCATGCCGTCAAAAAGTATGTAATTCAGATTTGAAAATGTCATGAGGTACAGAATAATTCTCTAAAAGTTGTTTAAATAGTAAACTAGTAACCTAGGTTTACAGAATGTGAGTAAACTAAGATAATTGGTGCAGAAATCCACTTCTGGGGCCCGCTTGGTGTGTGCTGGGGCTGAGACTAAAGCTATCCACGAGTAGAGGCTTTTCTTGGAGTTGAACTCCAAGTTATGACGTGTTTTGGGCGTTCAACTCCGGATCATGACGTTTTTCTGGCGTTTAACTCCAGACAGCAGCATGTACTTGGCGTTCAACGCCAAGTTACGTCGTCTATCTTCGTGCAAAGTATGGACTATTATATATTGCTGGAAAGCCCTGGATGTCTACTTTCCAACGCCGTTGAGAACGCGCCAATTGGACTTCTGTACCTCCAGAAAATCCATTTCGAGTGTAGGGAGGTCAGGATCCAACAGCATCAGCAGTCCTTTTTCAGCCTAAGTCAGATTTCTGCTCAGCTTCCTCAATTTCAGCCAGAAAATACCTGAAATTTCATAAAAATACACACACTCATAGTAAAGTCCAGAAATATGATTTTTGCTTAAAAACTAATAAAATTCTATTAAAAACTAATTAAAACATACTAAAATCTACATGAAATTACCCCCAAAAAGCGTATAAAATATCCGCTCATCACTCCTCCTGAGGAATTTTCGAAAATTCCTTTGTTTCCTGTGGTTCTTCTTGATCAGGTTGAGCATCCTTGAAGATGTCTTCAAGCTCTGATTCTAGGCCTTCAGTCATATTGATCTCTTCCACCAAAGAGTCAATAATGTCAGCGCCCATGCAATCATTTGGTGTGTCTGGATGCTGCATAGCTTTTACAGCATTCAACTTGAACTCATCCTCATTGACTCTCAGGGTTACTTCCCCTTTTTGTACATCAATGAGAGTTCGTCCAGTTGCTAGGAAAGGTCTTCCTAGAATGAGAGTTGCACTTTTGTGCTCCTCCATTTCCAGCACCACAAAGTCAGTTGGAAAGGCAAATGGCCCAACCTTGACAATCATGTCCTCAATTATGCCTGATGGATATTTAATGGAGCCATCAGCAAGTTGGAGGCATATCCGAGTTGGTTTGACCTCTTAAGTCAACCCAAGCTTTCTGATAGTGGATGCAGGTATTAGATTGATGCTTGCTCCAAGGTCACACAGGGCTGTCTTGGTGCAAGCACCTTCTAATGTGCATGGTATCATAAAGCTCCCTGGATCTTGAAGCTTTTCTGGTAAGCTTTTCAGAATGACTGCACTGCATTCTTCAGTGAGAAATACTTTTTCAGTTTCTCTCCAATCCTTCTTATGACTTAAGATCTCTTTCATGAACTTAGCATAAGAAGGTATTTGCTCAAGTGCCTCTGCAAACGGAATCTTTATTTCAAGAGTCCTTAGATAGTCTGCAAAGCGGGCAAATTGCTTATCCTGTTCCGCTTGGCAGAGTTTCTGAGGATAAGGCATCTTGGCTTTATATTCTTCAACCTTAGTTGCTGCAGGTTTATTCCTTACAGAAGTGGTTGAAGAAGCCTTTTTAGAGGGATTACTGTCAGCACTCTCAGGTGTCTGATCCTCCCTTGACGTCTGAACGCCAGGAATGGGTGAAGATTGGGCGTTTAACGCCAACTTCTCTCCCTTTTCTGGCGTTTGAACGCCAGAACTGGGTAGGGAATGGGCGTTTAACGCCAGTTTTCCTCCCCTTTCTGGCGTTTGAACGCCAACAGTACTCCTCTCTGGGCTCTTGCTGTCCTCAGAGGGATTTTGGACAGTGGTTTGGTTATCCTCTGTCAATTGTTCCTTATTTGGCTTTTTGCTACCTTGAGCAGTGTTATTCAATGTCTTCCCACTCCTCAGTTGAACTGCTTGACACTCTTCTGTTATCTGTTTAGATATCTGCTGTTTTGCTTGATTCAACTGCAGTTCTATGTTCTTGTTAGCACTTTTAGTTTCACGGAGCATCTCTTTAAATTCTGCTAACTGTTTTATCATCAGGTGTAATTGTTGATTAAGCTCTATCATCTGTTCTTGAGGATTAGGATCAGTGGCTACTGCCAAGATTTCCTCTTTTGGAGAGAACTCATTGCTAGAATACAAATATTGATTTCTAGCAACAGTGTCTATAAGCTCTTGAGCCTCTTCAATTGTCTTCCTCATGTGTATAGATCCACCAGCTGAGTGGTCTAAAGACATCTGAGCTTTTTCTGTAAGCCCATAGTAGAAGATGTCTAACTGCACCCACTCTGAAAATATTTCAGAGGGGCATTTTCTTAGCATACCTCTGTACCTCTCCCAGGCATTATAAAGGGATTCATCATCCTCTTGTTTAAAGCCTTGGATGTCCAGCCTTACCTGTGTCATCCTCCTTGGAGGGTAGAAGTGATTCAGGAATTTGTCTGATAACTGTTTCCATGTCTTTATGCTTGCTGTAGGTTGGTTATTCAACCACCTCTTAGCTTGATCTTTTACAGCAAATGGAAACAATAATAGTCTGTAGACATCCTGATCCACCTCTTTATCATGTACTGTGTCAGCAATTTGTAAGAACTGTGCCAGAAACTCAGTAGGTTCTTCTGTGGAAGACCGGAATACTGGCAATTTTGCTGCACTATGATAATGAGTTGAGGATTTAGCTCAAAGCTGCTTGCTTTGATGGGAGGTGTACAGATGCTACTCCCATATGCAGCTGTAATGGGGTTAGCATATGACCCCAGAGTCCTTTTGGACTGCTCAATTCCACTTAGGTCCATGATGGATAAAGGGAATATGATATGGATTGCAAGTAGATAAATATTATTATATTTTTTTTTGACCGAAAATAATAAAATAAAATAAATGGAAAATAAAATCAAAATTCGAAAACTACAAGAAAATAAGATCAAAGCAAATTGAAAACTGAATCAATTAGTCAATTAAAAAGATTTTGAAAAAGATTTGATTTTTGAAATGAGGAGAGAGAAAAACAACAAAATGACACCAAACTTAAAATTTTTAGAAAATCAAACACTAATTTTCGAAAATTTTTAAGGGAAAAACACAAAGAGGACACCAAACTTAGAATTTTTAAGGATCAAAAAGGGACTAGGGACATGCAAATTCGAAAATTAAAAGAAAAGAAAAAGCATGCAATTGACACCAAACTTAAAATATGAAACTAGACTCAACTAAAAGACTCTAAACCAACAAAAATAAAACAGTCCTAATCTAAGCAACAAGACAAGCCGTCAGTTGTCCAAACTCGAACAATCCCCGGCAACGGCGCCAAAAACTTGGTGCACGAAATTGCAATCACACTTTTGCAACCCCGCACAACTAACCAGCAAGTGCACTGGGTCGTCCAAGTAATACCTTACGTGAGTAAGGGTCGATCCCACGGAGATTGTCGGCTTGAAGCAAGCTATGCTTATCTTGTAAATCTTAGTCAGGATATCAATAACTATCAGGGCTGAATGTGAAAAGTAAAAGAACATGAAATAAGTACTTGTTTTGCAGTAATGGGGAACAGGTTGAGGTTTTAGAGATGCTCCATCTTCTGAATCTCTGCTTTCCTACTGTCTCCTTCTTCAAGCACGCAACACTCCTTCCATGGCAAGCTGTATGCAAGGGTTTCACCGTTGTCAGTGGCTACCTCCCATCCTCTCAGTGGAAATGTTCAACGCACCCTGTCACGGCACGGCTATCCATCTGTCGGTTCTCAATCAGGCCGGAATAGAATCCAATGATTCTTTTGCGTCTGTCACTAACGCCCCGCCCTCAGGAGTTTGAAGCTCGTCACAGTCATTCAATCATTGAATCCTACTCAGAATACCACAGACAAGGTTTAGACCTTCTGGATTCTCTTGAATGCCGCCATCAGTTCTAGCTTATACCACGAAGATTCTGATTAAGGAATCCAAGAGATATCTACTCAATCTAAAGTAGAACGGAGGTGGTTGTCAGGCACGCGTTCATAGTTGAGAATATGATGAGTGTCACGGGTCATAACATTCATCCGGGTTAAGAACAAGTGATATCTTAGAACGGAAGCAAGCATGATTGAATGAGAAACAGTAGTAATTGCATTAATCCATCAAGACACAACAGAGCTCCTCACCCCCAACCATGGGGTTTAGAGACTCATGTCGTGGAAGGTACACAAAGAAACGTGTAAAGTGTCATGAGGTACAGATACAATGTCAAAAGATCCTATTAATAGTGAACTAGTAACCTAAGGTTTACAGAAATGAGTAAATGACAGAAAAATCCACTTCCGGGCCCACTTGGTGTGTGCTTAGGCTGAGCATTGAAGCATTTTCGTGTAGAGGCTCTTTCTGGAGTTAAACGCCAGCTTTTATGCCAGTTTGGGCGTTTAACTCCAATTCCTATGCCAGTTCCAGCGTTAAACGCTGGGATTTCTGAAGCTGATTTGCAACGCCGGTTTGGGCCATCAAATCTCGGGCAAAGTATGGACTATTATACATTGCTGGAAAGCCCAGGATGTCTACTTTCTAACGCCGTTGAGAACGCGCCAATTGGGCTTCTGTAGCTCTAGAAAATCTACTTCGAGTGCAGGGAGGTCAGAATCCAACAGCATCTGCAGTCCTTTTCAGCCTCTAAATCAGATTTTTGCTCAGATCCCTCAATTTCAGCCAGAAAATACCTGAAATCACAGAAAAACACACAAACTCATAGTAAAGTCCAGAAAAGTGAATTTTAACTAAAAACTAATAAAAATATACTAAAAACTAACTAAATCATACTAAAAACATACTAAAAACAATGCCAAATAGCGTACAAATTATCCGCTCATCACTGTGCAATTTTTCAAATCACGCGTACACGTCAGTCACGCACACGCGTCGCCATGAAAAGCTCCAAATCACGTGTACGCGTCAATCACGCGTATGCGTCGCTCCTCGCTGCCATCTCCTTTCAATCTTGTGCTGTAAAAACTCCACCAAATCCAGCCGGATGTTACCTAAAATAAACAAAATTGCAAAAGACTCAAAGTAGCATCCATATTGGCTAAAAGATAATTAATTCTTAATAAAATCAACAAATTAGATGCAAATTCACTAGGAAAAGATAGGAAAGATGCTCACACATCAGAGACCAACCTCAGAGACCTCAGAATTTCAACAATAATTCTCAGGGCGGCTTCTAACAGAACAATTATAATAACCGCCAATTTCAATCTCAGCAGCAACAACCACCTCAGCAGGCAAACTCTAAATCCCAAGAAGATTCTAATTGGGAGATGATAAGGAGTTTTATGTAGGAAACCAGAGCCTCCATTAGAAACTTGGAAGTGCAAATGGGCCAAATGAGCAAGCAATTACCTGAGAGGTCTGCAAGTATATTTCCAGGTGATACAGTGGTGAACTCAATAGAAGACTGCAAGATTATTCAATTGAGAAGTGGCAAAGTAGCTGGCTCTGAGACCAAGGCCGATGAAGAATTAGTTAAAAAAGAAGCTCCAGAGGAGAAAAAGGAAGAAGTAGAGCGCACCCCTCCTAAGTGTGCAGACAACCCATTCCCTAATTCTCTTGACACTTATCCTACCTTGCCAAAGGCTCCTGAATACAAGCCAAAAATGTCATATCCTCAGAGGCTTCAGAAGGCTTCCAAAGAAAAGCAATTTTCTAAATATTTAGATGTCTTCGAGAAGCTACAGATCAACATTCCTTTTGTAGAGGCTCTTGAGCAAATGCCTCTCTATGCTAAATTTATGAAGGAGTTATTGACCCATAAGAAGAACTAGAAGGAACAAGAAACAATGGTGTTAACCAAGGAATGTAGTGCAATTATTCAACACAAACTTCCTGAGAAGATGCTAGACCCAAGGAGCTTTGTCACTCCTAGCACCATTAGAGATGTTACCATTCAGAGAGCTTTATGTGATCTTGGAGCTAGCATCAATCTAATGCCACTTTCAGTGATGAAGAAGCTTTATGTAAAACCCACTCGTATTTCTCTTCAACTTGCTGATCTTTCTATTAAATTACGTATGGGTGTTGTTGAGGATTTACTTGTTAAAGTAGGACCATTTATTTTTTCTGTTGATTTTGTTATATTAGACATGAAAGAGGAGGTAAAATCCTCTATTATACTTGGTAGACCCTTTTTAGCTACAGATAGAGCTCTGATTGATGTGCAAAAGGGTGAATTCACCCTGAAGGTCAATGAAGAACAAGTTGTCCTCAATATTTTTGAAGCTCTCAAGCACCCTAATGATTCTGAAGGGTGTATAAAAATAGATGCTATTGAACCACTTGTTCAAGAGGTACTGAATGCTGAGGTACTTGATGACATTTTGGATCCTATTTCTGAGTATGAGTTAGTGGAAGTTGATGATTCACCACCCCAGAAGGCTGTGGGTCACACGCCTAAAGCAGAGGAGGAAGCCCTCAAGCTTGAGCTTAAACCTTTACCTCCTTCTATGAAATATGTATTCTTGAGTGAAAATGATTCCTATCCAGTGATTATTAGCTCTTTCTTGAAGCCTGAAGAGGAAGAGGCGCTTATTTCAGTGCTCAGGAGCCATAAAACAGCTCTTAGGTGGACCATTGGTGATTTAAAGGGGATTAGTCCAACCAAGTGTATGCACAAGATCTTTCTTGAAGATGATGCTAAACCAGTTGTGCAACCACAAAGGAGACTCAATCCAACCATGAAAGAGGTGGTCCAAAAAGAGGTAATGAAATTATGGGAAGCATGTATCATTTACCCTATTTCTGATAGTCCGTGGGTAAGTCCTGTGTAGGTAGTTCCCAAGAAAGGAGGGATGATAGTGATCAAGAATGAAAAGAATGAGCTTATTCCTACAAAGACAGTCACAAGATGGAGAATGTGTATAGACTACAGGAGGCTCAACACTGCTACAAGGAAGGATCACTTTCCCTGCCTTTCATTGTTCAGATGCTTGAGAGGTTAGCTGGTCATGCATTTTATTATTTTCTGGATGGATATTCTGGATATAATCAAATTGTAGTGGACCCTCAAGATCAAGAGAAGACAGCATTCACATGCCCTTTTAGAGTGTTTGTCTATAGGAGAATGCCATTTGGACTCTATAATGCTCCAGCAACTTTTCAGAGGTGTATGCTTTCAATTTTTTCTGATATGGTTGAAAAATTTATTGAGGTATTTATGGATGATTTTTCTATTTTTGGTAATTCTTTTGAATCCTGCCTTAAGCATTTATCTCTTGTCTTGAAACGGTGTCAAGAATCAAACCTTGTTTTAAATTAGAAAAAATGTCATTTTATGGTTACAGAAGGTATTGTTCTTGGACACCAGATTTCAAGTAAGGGGATTCAGGTTGATAGAGAAAAGGTGGAGGTAATTGAAAAGTTACCACCACCAGCTAATGTTAAGGTAGTCCAGAGTTTCTTGGGTCATGCAGAATTTTATAAGAGATTTATAAAGGACTTTTCAAAAATTGCTAAACCATTGAGCAACCTGTTGGTTATTGATGTTCCTTTTGTGTTTGATGCTGAATGTCTGCATGCTTTTGAAACTCTAAAATCAAACCTTATCTCTGCTCCCATTATAGCTCTCTCTGACTGGGATTTACCATTTGAGTTGATGTATAATGCTAGTGACTTTGCTATAGGAGCTGTTCTAGGACAGAGACATGGTAAGCTTATACATGTCATTTACTATGCCAGTCGTGTGTTAAATGATGCTCAAAAGAATTACACAACTACAGAAAATGAATTATTAGCTATTGTGTATGATGTTGATAAGTTTAGGTCCTATTTGATTAGTTCTAAGGTTATTGTTTATACTGATCATGCTGCCTTGAAGTACCTTCTAACCAAACAGGATTCTAAGCCAAGATTAATCAGATGGGTGTTGCTTCTTTAGGAGTTTGATATTGAAATAAAAGACAAGAAAGGGTCAGAAAATTAAGTAGCTGATCATCTCTCCAGAATTGAGCCTGAAGGAGGAATACAACCACCTACAGCTGTGACTGGGATATTTCCAGATGAGCAATTGTTCCTCATTCAACAGGCTCCATGGTTTGCAGACATTGCAAATTACAAGGCCATGAGTTTTATTCCAAAGGAGTACAATAGGCAACAAGTAAAGAAGCTATTGACTGATGCGAAGTACTACATTTGCGAGGAACCATACCTTTTAAAAGGTTTTTAGATGGTATCATCCGGAGATGTGTCCCAGATAAAGAAACACAGCAGATTCTTTGGCACTGTCATGGTTCTAATTATGGAAGCCACTTTGGTGGTGAAAGAACAGCTACAAAGGTCCTTCGGAGCGGGTTTTACTGGCCGACTCTCTTCAGGAATGCAAGAGCATTTGTGAAGCACTGTGACAGATGTGAAAAAGTCACGAATCTCCCTGCTAACCATGAATTGCCACAGCAGGGGATTCTTGAGGTTGAGTTGTTTGATGTGTGGGGTATTGATTTCATGGGACCTTTTCCACCCTCACATTCAAACAACTATATTCTAGTGGCAGTTGACTATGTGTCCAAGTGGGTGGAAGCTGTGGCTCTACCCACCAATGATGCCAAGGTGGTAATAAGTTTTCTTCAGAGATATATCTTTAGCCAGTTTGCTGTCCCAAGGACACTCATTAGTGATGGAGGAAGCCACTTCTGTAACAGACAGCTGGACTCACTTTTGCATAGATATGGAGTCCGTCATAAAGTGGCAACCCCCTATCACCCTCAAACAAGTGGACAAGTTAAAGTTTCCAATAGGGAACTCAAGAGGATTCTAGAGAAGACCGTCAGTGTTTCAAGAAAGGACTGGTCTAGGAAGCTTGATTATGCTCTCTGGGCATACCGAATAGCGTACAAGACTCCCATTGGCATGTTCCTTTATTAGTTGGTCTATGGCAAAGCCTGTCACTTGCCAGTTGAGCTGGAACATAAAGCTTACTGGGTAATCAGGTATCTGAATCTTGATTCAGAAGCTGCAGGAATTAAGTGAATGCTTCAGTTGAATGAGCTTGATGAATTTAGATATTCAGCCTATGAGAATGCCAAGCTATATAAGGAGAGAACCAAGTTATTGCATGACAAGAAGATTGCCATCAGAGTCTTTGAGCCAGGACAGAGAGTATTTCTGTATAATTCAAGGCTCAAACTCTTTCCCGGGAAGCTAAAATCCCAGTGTCAGGACCGTTTGTGGTTACCAGAGCTTCACCATATGGTCATGTGGAAATACAAGAAGAGAATTCTGACAGGAAATTTACAGTGAATGGCCAGAGGTTGAAGTACTATCTTGGAGGCGAGATCGATCGCCAGAGGTCTGCTCATCTACTGAATTAGCAGAACTGACCGTCAAGCTAGTGACGTTAAAGAAGGACTTGTCGGGAGGCAACCCGATAATTTCGTATCCTTAAGTATTTTTCGAGTAATGGTTTTCTTATTTATTTGAGTTTTATTGAGTTTTTACTGTTTTCCTTTTGTTTTACGTGTGTTCAGATCATGCAGCTATTTTAGAACAGAAACCGAATATTTCAAAAAAAAAGAAGCAAAAGAAGAAGAAGAAGATTTACCCGAGAGACGAGCAGGAGTGGCGTTGGAACTATGCTTTGCACACAGACAAGACCATGTGTACGCGCACCTCACGCATGCATGTCGTTTGTGCTTTTAGCCATCCCCGCATGCGCGTCCTGACGCGTGCGCGTGACCCTGAAAATCGGTGTCAATGAGTGTTTGGATAGAGAGTTGTGATGGCTTGGGCTGGAAGTGTGCTAGAAGCACAAACTTGATCACACGAATGCGTCTCTGACGCATGCGCATCCTTTGCATAAATGTTCATTGGTGCACAAAAATTACACTCACACTATGTAATTCCGCACAACTAACCAGCAAGTGCACTGGGTCGTCCAAGTAATACCTTACGTGAGTAAGGGTCGATCCTATGGAGATTGTGGGCTTGAAGCAAGCTATGGTTATCTTATTATTCTTAATCAGGATACCGATAGGGTTCTTTAGTTTCAGTTGTAAAAAGTGAAAGAGCATGAAAAGAGTAATGGTTACGCTGTAATGGAGAATGTGTTGGAGTTTTCGAGATGCTTTGTCTTCTGAATCTCTACTTTCCTACTGTCATCTTCTTCACGCACACAAGGTTCCTTCTATGGCAAGCTGTGTGTTGGTGGATCACCATTGTCAATGGCTACCATCCGTTCTCTCAGTGAAAATGGTTCAAATACACTATCACCACACGGCTAATCATCTGTCGGTTCTCGATCATGTCGGAATAGGATCCATTGATCCTTTTGCGTCTGTCACTACGCCCAACACTCGCGAGTTTTAAGCTCGTCACATTCATCCAATCCCTGAATCCTACTCGGAATACCACAGACAAGGTTTAGACTTTTCGGATTCTCAAGGATACTGCCAATGAATTCTAGCTTATACCACGAAGACTCTGATTAAGGAATCTAAGAGATACTCATTCAATCTAATATAGAACGGAGGTGGTTGTCAAGCACGCGTTCATAGGTTGAGAAAGGTAATGAGTGTCACGGATCATCACCTTCTTCATATTATATATTGCTGGAAAGCCCTGGATGTCTACTTTCTAACCCAATTGAGAGCGCGCCAATTAGACTCTTGTAGCTCCAAAAAATCTATTCCGAGTGCAGGGAGGTCAGAATCCAACAGCATCAGCAGTCCTTTTTCAGCCTGAATAAGATTTTTGCTCAGCTCCCTCAATTTCAGCAAGAAAATACCTAAAATCACAGAAAAACACACAAACTCATAGTAAAGTCCAGAAATGTGAATTTTGCCTAAAAACTAATAAAAAATATACTAAAAATTAACTAAAACACACTAAAATCTACATAAAATTACCCCCAAAAAGCGTATAAAATATCCGCTTATCACAACACCAAACTTAAACTGTTGCTTGTCCCCAAGCAACTAGATAAATAAAATAGGATAAAAGGAAATATAAAAGAAATAATATCTCAGAGTTTTAAGTGATGCTCATATTCTAATTAGATGAGCGGGACTAGTAGCTTTTTGCTTCCGAACAGTTTTGGCATCTCACTTTATCCTTTGAAATTCAGAATGATTGGTATCCATTAGGAACTCAGAATTCAGATAGTATTATTGATTCTCCTAGTTTAGTATGTTGATTCTTGAACACAGCTACTTTATGAGTCTTGGCCGTGGCCCTAAGCATTTTGTTTTCCAGTATTACCACCGGATACATAAATGCCACAGACACATAACTGGGTGAACCTTTTCAGATTGTGACTTAGCTTTGCTAGAGTCCCCAATTAGAGGTGTCCAGAGTTCTTAAGCACACTCTTTTGCCTTGGATCACGACTTTAACCACTCAGTCTCAAGCTTTTCACTTGGACCTGCATGCCACAAGCACATGGTTAGGGACAGCTTGATTTAGCCGCTTAGGCCTGGATTTATTTTCTTGGGCCCTCTTATCCATTAATGCTCAAAGCCTTGGATCCTTTTTACCCTTGCCTTTTGGTTTTAAGGGCTATTGGCTTTTTCTACTGCTCCTTCTCTCTCTCTTTTTTTTCACTACTTTTTCTTGCTTCAAGAATCAATTTCATGATTTTTCATATTGTCTAACATTTCTCTTGTTCATCATTCTTTCAGGAGCCAACAATTTTAACATTCATAAAATTTAATATAAAAAATATGCACTATTCAGGCATTCATTCAGAAGACAAAAAGTATTGCCACCACATCTAAATAATTAGAATTTTCCTTATTAAAAACTCGAAAAAATATTGCATCTTTATTCTAAAAATCTACTATTTTATTCATGTTTGATGATGATAAGAAAAATAAATTATAATTTAATTGGAGATAAAATCAAAATAGATATACTAATTACTACTACTCTTATATAACTTCTAAAGTAAATTCCTAATAAGAACAACTATCACAGAGTTAAGGCTAAGATTAGGACTCAACAACCTTTATTTTGGGAGGTGGATGCTCCTTTAATCTGTGGGGTGCTTGGCCCTTCAAGAGACAGCTTCTGACGCTTCAGTTCACGCCCTTGCTCTTCTTGTTTCTTAAGCAGTTTGCAAAGCATGCTATTTTGATTTTGCTATTCTTCCTTCAGTTGCTCCATAGCTTCTTGCAACTTGGTGACAGATGCTTCAAGACGCTCCCAGTATTCAATTTGAGGAATTTTCGGGAGGAACTCCTGTGCCTTCCTCTTGATGGGGTCGTCCTGCATTTGTTGTCCTTCCATTGACTTTTTGGTGATTGATCGCTCAACTGAGATATACTCAGTTATTCCCATCTTCACCCCAGCATCTTTACATAGCATAGATATTAAGCTTGGATAAGCCAATTTGGCATCTTTTGAGTTCTTGTTTGCAATTGTGTAAAGTTCACAAGAGATCAACTGATGAACTTCCACTTCTTTTCCAAGCATAATGCAATGGATCATTACTGCTCTTTTGATGGTGACTTCGGAGCGGTTGCTAGTGGGCAGTATAGAACGCCCAATGAAGTCCAGCCAGCCTCTGGCGACTGGTTTGAGATCTTCTCTCTTGAGTTGATTTGGGACACCTTTTGTGCTGGTTATCCACTTGGTTCTAGGGAGGCATATGTCCTCTAGAATTTCATCCAAGCCCTTATTTATTCTCATTATTCTCCTATTAGAGGAGTCTAGGTCATCTTTCAGCTGAGGTAGCTTAAAGATCTCCTTGATTTTGTCAGGGTGAAGGTGAACAATCTTCCCTCTGACCAAAGTCCGATAGTCATAGAAGGCGGTTCCAGCTATTCTCTACCTGTCTGTTTGCCACAGATTAGAGTAAAATTCCTGAACCATGTTTCTTTCTACCTTTGTTTCAGGATTAGCTAGGATTTTCCAACTCCTGTTTCGAATTTGCTCTTAGATCTCTGGATATTCGTCTTCTTTCATATCAAATTTAACTTCCAGGATCACTGACCTTAGACCCATTATTTTGTAGTAATGGTCTGAATGTTCTTTGGTTAAGAACTTCCCTTGATTCCAAAGTGGTTTTGGAATATTCTCTTTCTTGCCTCTTGGAGTGGTTTGTTTTCCCTTAGGAGCCATGATCTTGGTGGGTATTGGTTTACACCAAACTTAGAGGTTTGCTTGTCCTCAAGCAAAAGAAAGGAAAGGAGAGAGATAGAAGGAGAGCCAATTTCGAATTGTGAAGGAGAAGAAGGAGGCCGAACGTGGATTTAAAGGGGAGGGGGTGGGTTTTCGAAAATTTTGAAAAAGATAAGATAGAAGATATGATTTGTAAAAGATAAGTGTGATAGGAAAAAGATGTAATTTAAAATTGAAAAGTTATGAAAGATATTTGAAAAACATAAATCTGAATTTTGAAAAGAAGATATGATGAGTTTAAAAAGATTTGAAGAGAATTTAAAAAAATTTGAAAAGAATTTAAAAAGATAATTGAGTTTTGAAAAAGGTTTGAAAAGATTTTGAAGAAGAATTAAGAAACAAGTTTAGGATTAAAAATTTTTAGAATTGAAGTTGAAAGATGAGAGTTTGTAACATGTTTATGCAAGAAATCATGAATTGAAACATGAAAAATGGAAAAAATTTGAAGTGAAAAACGCATTTACCTCCTCCCCACAATCCTGGCATTAAACGCCCAAACACTGCATGTTTTGGGCGTTTAACGCCCATTTGTAGCTTCTCTTAGGCGTTTAACGCCCAGCTGTAGCATCTGGCTGGCGTTAAACGCCAGAAAATCCTTTATCACTGGGCGTTTTTCTGAATGCCCAGGATGCTGCCAATCTGGCGTTAAACGCCCAGAAGTTGCTTCTTTCTGGCGTTTAACGCCTAGATGGCTATCTCTAGTGGTGTTAAACGCCCAGTAGATGCTTCTTTTAGGCATTTAACGCCCAAAGCAGCTCTTACTGGCTTTTTTGCACCAGTGAGCTTCTTTTTGCTGTTTTATCCTCTTAATCCTTCTGTAACTCTGTGAACTCATGCAATTGCTATTTTACCTTGAAGATAATTAGTATGACCTGTAAAATTCAATTAATTAACAAAATGACTGGGTTGCCTCCCAACAAGCACTTCTTTATTGTCTTTAGCTGGACTATTACTGAGCTTTAATCAAGTCTCAGTTTTGACCATTCTTGCTCAAAATTGCTTTCAAGATAATGTTTGACTCTCTGTCCATTAACAATGAACTTTTTGTTAGAATCATTATCT
This sequence comes from Arachis stenosperma, assembly GCF_014773155.1. NCBI lineage: Eukaryota > Viridiplantae > Streptophyta > Magnoliopsida > Fabales > Fabaceae > Arachis > Arachis stenosperma. Next base: position 134,466,332 of record NC_080385.1, read on the forward strand.
TGAAGCTCTACGTATCCATATGGTGACACACTTGTAATCACATATGGACCTTTCCACCGGGATTTCAATTTCCCGGGGAATAATCTGAGCCTAGAATTAAATAGCAGAACTTTCTGCCCTGGCTCAAAGACTCTAGATGATAGTTTCTTATCATGTCATCTTTTTGCTTTCTCTTTGTAAATTCTTGCATTTTTTAAAGCATTAAGTCTGAATTCCTCTAGCTCATTTAACTGGAGCAATCATTTTTCTCCAGCTAACTTGGCATCAAGGTTTAGGAATCTGGTTGCCCAGTATGCCTTGTGTTCCAGTTCCACTGGCAAGTGACAGGCTTTTCCATACACAAGATGGTATGGAGAGGTCCCTATAGGAGTCTTGAATGCTGTTCTGTATGCCCACAGAGCATCATCCAAGCTTCTCGCCCAATCCCTTCTACGGTTAATCACAGTCCGTTCCAGGATTCTTTTAAGTTCTCTATTAGAGACTTCAGCTTGTCCATTTGTCTGTGGATGATATGGAGTTGCCACCCTGTGGCTGACTCCATATCGAACCATAGCAGAGTAAAGCTGCTTATTGCAGAAATGAGCGCTCCCATCACTGATTAGTACTCTAGGGACACCAAATCTGCTGAAAATATGTTTTTGGAGGAATTTCAGCACTGTCTTAGTATCATTAGTGGGTGTTGTAATAGCTTCCACCCATTTGGATACATAATCCACTGCCACCAGAATATAAGTGTTTGAGTATGATGGTGGGAAAGGCCCCATGAAGTCAATACCCCATACATCAAACAACTCAATCTCCAAGATTCCTTGTTGAGGCATGGCATAACTGTGAGGCAGATTTCCAGATCTTTGGCAACTGTCACAATTAAGTACAAACTCTCGGGAGTCTTTATGGAGAGTAGGCCAATAGAAGCCACATTGGAGGACTTTTGTGGCTGTTCGCTCACTTCCAAAATGTCCTCCATATTGTGATCCATGGCAATGCCATAGGATCTTCTGTGCTTCTTCTTTAAGCACACATCTACGGATTACTCCGTCCGCACATCTCTTGAAGAGATATGGTTCAGCCCAAAGATAGTACTTTGCATCTGTGGTTAATTTCTTTAATTGCTGCCTACTATACTCTTTGGGTATGAATCTCACAGCCTTGTAGTTTGCAATGTCTGCAAACCATGGTACTTCCTGGATGGCAAAGAGTTGCTCATCCGAAAAGTTTTCAGAGATCTCAGTAAGAGGGAGGGACGCCCCTTCTACTGGTTCTATTCGAGACAGGTGATCTGCTACTTGGTTTTCTGTCCCTTTTTTGTCTCTTATTTCTATACCAAACTCTTGCAGAAGCAACACCCATCTTATGAGTCTGGGTTTTGAATCCTGCTTTATGAGTAGATATTTAAGAGCAGCATGGTCAGTGTACACAATCGCTTTTGATCCTACTAAATAAGATCTGAACTTGTCAATGGCATAAACCACTGCAAGCAATTCCTTTTCTGTGGTTGTGTAGTTCTTCTGTGCATCATTTAGAACACGGCTGGCATAATAAATGACGTGAAGAAGCTTGTCATGCCTCTGTCCCAACACTGCACCAATGGCATGATCACTGGCATCACACATTAATTCAAATGGTAATGTCCAGTCTAGTGCAGAGATAACTGGTGCTGTGACCAGCTTAGCTTTCAGAGTCTCAAACGCCTGCAGACACTCCTTATCAAAGATGAATTGCGTGTCAGCAGCTAGCAGATTACTCAGAGGTTTTGCAATTTTTGAAAAATCCTTTATAAACCTTCTGTAGAATCCTGCATGCCCCAGAAAGCTTCTGATTACCTTAACATTGGCAGGTGGTGGTAATTTTTCAATTACCTCTACCTTAGCTTGATCCACCTCTATTCCCTTGTTCGAAATTTTGTGCCCAAGGACAATTCCTTCAGTCACCATAAAGTGACATTTTTCCCAGATTAAAACTAGGTTAGTCTCTTGGCACCTCTTTAGAACAAGTGCTAGATGGTCAAGACAGGAGCTGAATGAGTCTCCGAATACTGAAAAGTCATCCATGAAGACTTCTAGAAATTTTTCTACCATATCAGAGAAAATAGAGAGCATGCACCTTTGAAAGGTTACAGGTGCATTGCACAGACCAAATGGCATTCTTCTGTATGCAAATACTTCGGATGGACATGTGAATGCTGTTTTCTCTTGATCCTGGGGATCTACTGCAATTTGATTATAACCTGAATATCCATCCAGGAAGCAGTAGTATTCATGACCTGCTAGTCTTTCTAGCATCCGGTCTATGAATGGTAAAGGAAAATGATCATTTCTGATAGCTGTATTGAGCCTTCTATAATCAATATACATACGCCACCCTGTAACTGTTCTTGTAGGAACCAGTTCATTTTTTTCATTATGAACCACTGTCATGCCTCCCTTCTTAGGGATGACTTGGACATGGCTTACCCAGGAGCTATCAGAAATAGGATAAATAATCCCAGCCTCTATTAATTTAGTGACCTCCTTCTACACCACCTCCTTTATGGCTGGATTCAGCCACCTCTGTAGTTGAATGATGAGCGGATAATTTATACGCTTTTTGGCATTGTTTTTAGGTAGTTTTTAGTAAGTTCAAGCTACTTTTAGGGATGTTTTTATTAGTTTTTATGTTAAATTCACATTTCTGGATTTTACTATGAGTTTGTGTGTTTTTCTCTGATTTCAAGTAATTTCTGGCTGAAATTGAGGGACTTGAGCAAAACTCTAAAAAAGGCTGACAAAAGGACTGCTGAAGCTGTTGGAATCTGACCTCTCTGCACTCAAAATGGATTTTCTGGAGCTACAGAACTCCAATTGGCGCGCTCTCAACGGCGTTGGAAAGTAGACATCCAGAGCTTTCCAGCAATATATAATAGTCTATACTTTATTCGGAAATTGACGACGTAACTTGGCGTTGAACGCCAAGTACATGCTGCTGTCTGGAGTTAAACGCCAGAAAAACGTCATGATCCGGAGTTGAACGCCCAAAACACGTCATAACTCGGAGTTCAACTCCAAGAGGAGCCTCAGCTCGTGGATTGATCAAGCTCAGCCCAAGCATACACCAAGTGGGCCCCGGAAGTGGATTTATGCATCAATTACTTACTCATGTAAACCCTAGGAGCTAGTTTATTATAAATAGAACATTTAACTATTGTATTAGACATCTTTTGACAGTTTAATCTCTTGACTGTTTAGCCTTTGATTGTTTGGTCTCTTGATCACTCAGGGGGCTGGCCATTCGGCCATGCCTGAACCTTTTACTTATGTATTTTCAACGGTGGAGTTTCTGCACACCATAGATTAAGGGTGTGGAGCTCTACTGTACCTCAAGTATTAATGCAATTCTATTTTCTTATATTCAATTCAACTTGTTCTTATTCCAAGATATTCATTCGTACCCAAGAACATGATGAATGTGATGATTATGTGACGCTCATCATCATTCTCACCTATGAACGCGCGTGATTGACAACCACCTCCGTTCTACATGCAACCGAGCTTGGATGTGTATCTCTTAGATTCTCCAACAGAATCTTCGTGGTATAAGCTAGATAGATGGCGGCATTCATGAGGATCCGGAAAGTCTAACCTTGTCTGTGGTACTCCGAGTAGGATCCTGGGAATCCGGAAAGTCTAACCTTGTCTGTGGTATTCCGAGTAGGATTCCGGTAATGAATGACTGTGACGTGCTTCAGACTCGCAAGTGCTGGGCGTTAGTGACAGACGCAAAAGAATCAAGGGATTCTATTCCAGCAGGAGCGGGAACCAACCAGTGATTAGCCGTGCTGTGACAGAGCGCGTGAGCGTAGTTTTCACTGCGAGGATGGGATGTAGCCTTCGGCCAATGTGATGCCTCCAGACGATTAGCCATACGAGTGACAGCGCAGAGGACCATTTTCCAGAGAGGATACAAAGTAGCCATCGTCAAACGGTGAACCCCTATACACAGCTTGCCATGGAAAGGAGTAAGAAGGATTGAGTTGAAGCAATAGGAAAGTAGGCGTTCTTGAGCCATACAGTATCTCCATTCGCTTATCTGAAATTCCCACCAATGAATCTGCATAAGTATTCTATCCCTTTTATTATTTCTATTTTCGAAACCATAAACAAATTTAATCTGCCTAACTGAGATTTACAAGGTGACCATAGCTTGCTTCATACCAACAATCTCTGTGGGATCGACCCTTACTCACGTAAGGTTTATTACTTGGACGACCCAGTACACTTGCTGGTTAGTTGAACGGAGTTGTGAATTCAAATAGAGCCACTTATTAAATTTCATACAAGTACAAAGACAATAGATCACAATTTCGTCCACCATTGAACCACTGGCTTAGCGTCATCCTCCAATAGGATCTTGTGCATGCATCTGGCTGGGCTAATGCCCTTAAGATCACTGATGGACCACCGAAGAGCTGTCTTGTGTTTCCTTAGCACTTGAATTAGTGCTTCTTCTTCCTGTGGCTCTAAGGTAGAGCTTATGATTACAGGAAAGGTATCACCTTCTCCCAGAAATACATATTTTAGGGATGGTGGTAATGGTTTGAGCTCGGGTTTGGGAGGTTTCTCCTCTTCCTGAGGGATTTTCAGAGGTTCTATTATTTTCTCTGGTTCCTCCAGATCAAGCTGAGCATCTTTAAAGATATTCTCTAGTTCTGATTCGAGACTCTCAGTCATATTGACCTCTTTTACCAGAGAGTCAATAATATCAATGCTCATGCAGTCATTTAGGGTGTCTGAATGCTGCATAGCTTTGACAACATTCAACTTAAACTCGTCCTCATTGACTCTCAGGGTTACTTCCCCTTTCTGGACGTCAATGAGGGTTCGTCCAGTTGGTAGGAAAGGTCTTCCTAGAATGAGAGTTGCACTCTTGTGCTCCTCCATTTCCAGCACCACATAGTCAGTGGGAAAGGCAAATGGCCCAACCTTGACAATCATATCTTCAATCATGCCTGATGGGTATTTAATGGAGCCATCAGCAAGTTGGAGACATATCCGGGTTGGTTTGACTTCTTCAGTCAAACCAAGCTTTCTGATAGTAGATGCAGGTATTAGGTTGATACTTGCCCTAAGATCACATAGAGCTTGCTTGGTACAAGTACCCTCTAATGTGCATGGTATCATAAAGCTTCTGGGATCTTTAAGCTTTTCTGGTAAGCTTTTCAGAATGACTGCACTGCATTCTTCAGTGAGGTAAACTTTTTTAGTTTCTCTCCAATCCTTCTTATGACTTAAGATCTCTTTCATGAACTTAGCATAAGAGGGTATTTGCTCAAGTGCCTCTACAAATGAAATCTTTATTTCAAGAGTCCTGAGATAGTCTGCAAAGCGGGTAAATTGCTTATCCTGTTCCGCTTGGCGGAGTTTCTGAGGATAAGGTATTTTGGCTTTGTATTCCTCAACCTTAGTTGCTGCAGGTTTATTGCCTACAGACGTGGGTTGAGAAGATTTTTTAGAGGGGTTGCTATCAGCACTTGTATGTGTCTGATCCCCCACAGGCATTTGAATGCCAGGGGTGGAAGCTGGAGTGGCGTTAGACGCCAACTCCTTACCTGTTTCTGGCATCTGAACGCTAGAACTGAGCTTCCTTTGGGCGTTCAACGCCAATTCCTTGCCTGTTTCTGGCATTTGAATGCCAGAACTGAGCATGGGTTGGGCGTTTGACGCCAATTCTCCACCCTTTTCTGGCGTTTGAGTGCCAGAATTATTCCTCTCTGGGCTTGATAAACTACTATTTTATGGTTTATATTGTGTTTTATTGAGTGGTTTTATCAAGCTTTTCACCTACTTATTCATATGATTTGCATGTATTTACAATTCCTTCCTAAAAATATCCTATGATTAATAACTTGCTTCCTAAGGACCTTTTAGTTGTATATTTTTATCTTCCTTCGTACCATTTGATACCGTGATCTGTATGTTAACTGTTTCAGGCTTCATAGGGTAGAAATGGCATAAGGAATGAAGAGGAAGCATGCAAAAAATGGAAGGAACACAACGAATTGAGGAGATGACCAGCGAGAAGTCACGCGGTCGCATGGCTCACGCGACCGCGCGAAATGGAAGAAATCAGAGTGACACGTTTGCGTGCCTGACGCGACCGCGCGGACTGGAAGCTGCACAAATGACGCGAATGCGTTGACGACGCGCACATGTGGTACGAAAAATACTGAGTGACGCGATCGCGTGGACGACATGGCCGCATGACGTACGCGATCTGTAGAATTACAAAAGTCGCTGGCAGAGATTCTGGGCCGCATTTCAACCAAGTTTTCGGCCCAAAAACACAGATTAAAGTCAAGGAACATGCAGAGACTCAGGAGAGGAATTCATATCAGATCATAATTCAATTTTAGTTTTTAGATGTAGTTTTTAGAGAGAGAAGTTCTCTCCTCTCTCTTAGGATTTAGGATTAGGATTCCTCTTAAAGGATTTAGGATTTCAAATCTTCATCAGGTTCAATATTCCTTTTACTTTATATTCCTCTTTTACTTCTAGATGCTTTAATGCTTGTATTACTTATGTTGCCTATTTGGCTTATGAACTTTTCATGTTAGGATTTTCTTAATTAATATAATTTGAGGTATTTCAGACTTATGATTGTTTTCTCTAATTTATGTTATTGATGCTTGGGCTCTATCCAAATTATTTTCATTCAAGTAGATTTTTTTCCCTTTTGGATTTGGTTGATTAATTGGTAACTCTTGAGTTGTCAAACTCAGCAGTGGTTGAAATTGGCAGATTCTAATTGATCTAGATTGCTCTAAAGCTAGTCTTCCCACAGGGATTGACTAGGACTTGAGGATCAAACTAATTAGTCCACTTGACTTTCCTTTACTTTAGTAAAGGTTAACTAAGTGGGATTAAAACCCAATTCTCATCACACCTGATAAGGATAACTAGGATAGGACTTCCAATTTCTCATATCTTGCCAAGAGTTTATTTTATAGTCATTTATTTATTTTTCTTATCAATTAAATTACTTGTTCAACCCTTTTTTTTAAAACCCCAAAATATACCTTTGCATAATCAATAATAAGAACATACCTCCCTGTAATTCCTTAAGAAGACGACCCGAGGTTCAAATACTTCGGTTATCAATTTATTTAGGGGTTTGTTACTTGTGACAAACAAAACGTTTGTACGAAGGGATTTTCTGTTAGTTTAGAATCTATACTCACAACGCGACTATATTTTTACAAAATTCTTTACTAGCAAAAATCCTAACGTCAAAATGGCGCTGTTGCCGGGGAATTGCAAACGTGTGCCTTATTATTGGTTATTGTAAATATTTTTCAAAAAAAAATTTCAGATTTTAAAATTTTTTTTTAATTCAAATCTTTTTCAAAAATCACATCTTTTTCAAAATCTTATCTTATCTTTTTTTTCAAAAATCATATCTTTTTCAAAATATTTTCTTTTTGTTAGTTTTTGTTTTTATTTTCTTCTACTACTATGAACTCTCACCCCTTTGGCTATGAGTCTGGTTACAACTATGTTGCAGGAAGAGGAAGTTATAACAGGAATATGCATCAAGGTCAAGGCAATCAAAGATGGACGGAGCCAAGAGGATCTGATTAATCCTTTAGGCAACAACACCCTCCTAGATATCATAGACGAAGACCATTCTACAATGCATACCAAGCTGATAGATATGATGGACCGCCTAGTAGCTACCAACAAGCCCCACCGTATGCTCAGAGACCATCCTCACAACATAACTTTGAACCACCACACTCACAAGCCTCTTACCACCAAACACCCCCATATGACCCTAACCCTTATCCACCACGCCAACCACCAAATGAACCATACACAGAACCACCACCTCAATATACACCATCTCCTTATCATTATCAAGATGAACCACCTTCCTACCATGAACCCTTTCTCCCAATAAATGAACCCTCCTACCCACCCCAAACCTCCATGGAGAGAGCATTTGCCGATCTAAACTCTACGATACAAGCTCTTGCCGCCCAAATCGAACCACCAAATACCTTCAACAATCAACCCTCAAGCTCTAGTGCACTTCCTTTTCAACCACAGAATGATCTCTCCATCCCATCACCACCATCCATGGAAAAGTACCCACATCCATCAATCCAAGAGCAACATGATCCCAATGATGCTATTGACATGAAACAAGAGAGAAGGGATCATCTTCGCGAATTCATACTTCATAAGGAGCTAGAGGAGGCCTTAAAGGTGAAGGTAGTTAAGACCCTTGAAGTCAAAGGAGTGGTTGAAGAATCAGTGAAGAAAGACATCAAGGAGGAGTCTGATTTTGTCTTAGAGCAAGAGGAGGCCCAAAATGTGGAGATAGGAGAGACCCTCGAAGATAAAAGAATAGTTGAAGGGAGTTATCATAGAAAAGAGGCCATCAAGGAGGAATACAATTTCATACTTAAACACCTGGATCAAGCGATAAGTCGATTACCTTCCTGACGTTTGGACACTCAAGGAACCCCCATGGCTTCATATGGACAATCTAATGAAGAACGTAGCATGAAGGAGACATTAGAAACTCTGGTGAACAGTAAGGAGCATGAATTTGTACTGGAACAAGTGGAGGAAGCCGGAATTATTGAAGAAGAGGAAGTGGTTGAAGACTTAGAAGATGCTGAACCTCCATTGGAAAGTCCATTCATAGAGCCTCCTTCAAAGCATTTGAAATTGATATTGAGGAGGGTGTACAACCTCCAAGGCATCTCATGGTTGAAGACTTTGAAGGGGATGATCAAGAGATGGATTCAATCATTAATGAATTCTTATCTACATTTGAATCCTATCCCATTGGACTTGACATGGAGATTAAAGAAGAAGAAGCACAACCTCCCATGCCCTTGGTGAACAATGAAGAAGAAATTGAATCAGAAGAAAGCTACCAAGAGGAAGATGTTAAAATTGAAGAAGCTTGCAAAGAGGTGGAAGAGGTCAAAGAAGAGCACAAGGGAGTGGAGCTTGCAAGTTCATTAGAAACCCATCCCCCTATGTTGCCATCATCCTTCAAAAACATTCAAGTGGGTAAAATTCATATCCCTTAGCTTTCTAATTCCACTTGAATATGGGCTACTGGAGACGGATGGTCAGCTTAGAGCCCTTTGTGGCATTAAGCGTAAGAGGGAGATGGTCAGTGGTAGAAGTTGTCAAGCAAGGTTCAAAATGACTGTGTGCTCAAGGTTTAAATGCAAGGGTTGGTATAAAGCTCAACTGAATGGGTCTAGGAAGTTGTTTGGCCACTTTAGTGAGAATTCAGATTACTCACCACCCGATTGAAAAAATGCAGATCAAGACAAACATGGGTGTAAAAGTAGAGTTTGGGATCCTGGAATCTATTCTGACATTCAACACCCTGGGAGCCTAGAAACCTATTTGAAACTGCTCAAAGGCTTTACATGCCTTGTTTGGGACCCCGGAGGATGCTGGCATTCCAAACACTGGTGGAGATTTCTGGACGAATTCAAGCACAAGCCACCATAACAGGAAGCTCATCAAATGTCCAACTTAAGGACTTTAACTAAAAGTGCTAGGTGGGAGACAACCCACCATGGTATAATCGTTCCTTTCTATTTTTAATTTTAGTCTATTTTTGAGTTTTGATTGAACTTGGAATCATGCATAGTATTCATATTAAGCATTGCATTCTGCATACTGCATTATAAAAAAAGTTCACGCACGCGACGCGACAGCGTCGCCGACGCGTCCGTGTCATATCTCCGTTGGGAAGAAAAGAAAATTGAACAGAGAGTCACGCGAAAGCGTGGCTGGAGGCGTGCCTTTGGAACAAATTGGTCCACGCGACCACGTCGCTGACGCGTCTGCGTCATGTGGGAAAAATGCCTCTCACGCGTCCGCGTCACCCACGCGAACGCGTGCCCTGAAATCGACGTAAAAAGGGTGTATGGCCGAAAGTTGAGCTAGAATTGGGCTGGACTCGTGCTAGAAGCACAAGCCCTGCCACGCGTACGCGTGCCCCATGTGTCCGCACCGTTTTCAAATTTAGGCCATCCACGTGATCGCGTCAACCACGCGACTGCGTCACCCAAAGATTTGGCAATATGAATTTCAAACAGAGAGTTACGCGACCACGAGGCTACCCTCGCACTAATAGCACAAATCGAGTCACGCGTCTGTGTCACTTGAATTTATCACACCCCACGCGAATGGTGCCCCATGCGCTCGCGTCACAAGCGCCGCACAGCTTATCTAAATCAGCCAAATATCTAATCTTTTTCTTCCCCAAATCTAAATCTTTTCTTTCCCTTCATATTTCTTTCTTCCTTCCTTTCTTTTTCTTTCTTTTTTCCTTTCAATTGGTGTTAGAAATTTATTTGGGTCATTATTTTGCTTGTGGATTGTAAGAAATTGCTTGACAATTATATATTATTTTTTAAGGGTGCTTGCATGTTCAATTTAATACTTTCCATACCTTATTTAATATGCATGCTTTGTGTTTGTGAAAAAGCCCGTATGGCATTGTGCATTCTTAATTTTTCTATCCTTTTACTCTAATGCCTGTTTTTCACAAAACCCTTTTCAATATTCTATTAATTTAATATAATTGTCAATACAAACGTTATTGTTAGTTTCTCACGACTAATAATACATTAAGGCTTTTAATGCTTGATTTACGCTAATCATGCCTTTGCCAGCATGCCAATAAACATCTTGCATTTAATTGCCTCAATTTATCATGCTATGCTTCCATTGATGTCCTAATTTCATGGAATCGCGACCATGTGTTAACGACATTCTTCTTTATTTTTGCATGATTCTTACTAGTACTGCCCTCTCCCTTGCTCTATCCCTTTGACTTCATGTGCCTTTCTCTTCTCCCTTTTTCAGGCTGGCCACCAGGAAGAGTAAAGAGAAAGACTCTACAACGAGCACCGGCTGAGGAACCACAACCCCCGCCCACCTGCACATCGTTGCATGCACCGAAGACGGTGCAATCTTTAAGTGTGGGGAGGTCGATATCGATCTCCACGGGTAAGTTAGTCCCTTCTCAACACCAATTTTTGTTTTTCATTGTTGCATTTGCATATTTGATTGCATATTTTCTTGATTTTGTGCATATTTTACCACTTGGTTAGAGTAACATTTTCTTTTTCAAGAAAATTTTTATAGTATTTCACTAATTTGAATAAAACTTTTTGAAAAACTTGTATGAAGAAATATTAATTTGGAACATAGTTTAGAGCTCGAACACACAAAACCAGTGAGATTTTGAGCCTATTTGATTGGTTGTATTTTATCAACCAATATATTTTATTTTTGTGTGTTATTCTCTCTAAAATTGTAATCTTTGTCTTGCTTAATTCTATATTTCCACTGTTTGATGTATGCATGCACTTATATGATTGAGGCCTTGTTTCACTAAGCTTACATACCCATATGGCCTTACCCTTCCATTACCCTTTGCAAACCAATTTGAGCCTATTTTACCCATTTGTTATTTACTTTGGCTCATTACTAACTCTAAGCGGAAAACAATAATGTCCTTAATTTGAATCCTTGATTAGCTTAGACTAGTAAATGTGCTCATGATTTAAGTGTGGGGAAGTTGGATTTGAAAATATTTGGTTTGAGTAATTGGGTGTTGTATATTTCAGTAAAAATGTGCAAAATAATAGTTGAGCACATATTATTGCATTCAATACTTTAATCATATGCATTGAGAAAAATAAAAGAAAAATAATAAAAAAAAGAAGAGAAAAATAAAAAGAAAAAAAGTGAAAAAGAAAAGAAAAAAAAGCAAATAATAAAAGGGGACAAAATGCCCCAAAGTAAGTGTTGGTATCAATGCATATGTACTGAACTCAAATTTAGGATGCATGAATATGTGGGAAACACAGTTAATGGGTAGTTATTGATTTTCTATTACATGGATTGTCCTAAGTTAGGTGGAAAGTTTATGTTAATTAAGGATTCAGATTTTAGTCCACTTGGCCAAATACAATCCTGCCATGACCCTAACCCCATTACAACCCTTAAAAGACCTCTTGATTTGTGTATTGGTGCATTAAATTTTTGTTGATTGTTAGATGAAGAGCAAGCTATAGAAAGTAAGATTAGTAGAGAATTGAGAGAATTGACCCTAGACACTTGAGAGTTAGAATGATATACACTACCAGTAAGGGTTTAGTACTTAATTCTATGTTCCCTGCTTTAATGAGCTATCTTCTTCTTGCAAGTTATTTGTATTGTATTTTGTGGTTTGAATTAGTAAAATCCAATTCATATTTATTCTTGAAGGATTTATTTACTTTTTCACCAAGTAGATAGAATCATTTTAGCATGTAGTTGCATTCACATTCATAGGTTGCATTGCATGAGTCTTGCCTTTCCCTACTCATTTATTTAGTCTCCCTGAGTTTAGCATGAGGACATGCTAATGTTTAAGAGTGGGGAGGTTGATAAACCACTATTTTATGGTTTATATTGTGTTTTATTGAGTGGTTTTATCAAGCTTTTCACCCACTTTTTCATATGATTTGTATGTATTTACAATTCCTTCCTAAAAATATCCTATGATTAATAACTTGCTTCCTAAGGACCTTTTAGTTGTATATTTTTATCTTCCTTCGTACCATTCGATGCCGTGATCTGTATGTTAAGTGTTTCAAGCTTCATAGGGCAGGAATGGCATAAGGAATGAAGAGGAAGCATGCAAAAAATGGAAGGAACATAAAGAATTGAGGAGATGACCAGCGAGAAGTCACGCGGTTGCATGGCTCATGCGACCGCGCGAAATGAAAGAAATCAGAGTGACGCGTTTGCGTGCCTGACGCGACCGCGCGGACTGGAAGCTGCATGAATAACGCGAATGCGTGGACGACGCGCACGCATAGTACAAAAAACGCTGAGTGACGCGATCGCGAGGACGACGCGGCCGCGTGACGTGCGCGATCTGCAGAATTACAAAAGTCGCTGGCAGAGATTCTGGGCCGTATTTCAACCAAGTTTTCGGCCCAGAAACACAGATTAAAGTCAGGGAACATGCAGAGACTCAGGAGAGGAATTCATATCAGATAATAATTCAATTTTAGTTTTTAGATGTAGTTTTTAGAGAGAGAGGTTCTCTCGTCTCTCTTAGGATTTAGGATTAGGATTCCTCTTAAAGGATTTAGGATTTCAACTCTTCATCAGGTTCAATATTCCTTTTACTTTATATTTCTCTTTTACTTCCAGATGCTTTAATGCTTGTATTACTTATGTTGCCTATTTGGCTTACGAACTTTTCATGTTAGGATTTTCTTAATTAATATAATTTGAGGTATTTCAGACTTATAATTGTTTTCTCTAATTTATGTTATCGATGCTTGGACTCTATCCAAATTATTTTCATTCAAGTATATTTTATTCCATTTTGGCTTTGGTTGATTAATTGGTAACTCTTGAGTTGTCAAACTCAGCAGTGGTTGAAATTGGCAGATTCTAATTGATCTAGATCGTTCTAAAGCTAGTCTTCCCACAGGGATTGACTAGGACTTGAGGATCAAACTAATTAGTCCACTTGACTTTTTTTTGCTTTAGTAAAGGCTAATAAGTGGGATTAAAATCCAATTCTCATCACACCTGATAAGGATAACTAGGATAGGACTTCCAATTTCTTATATCTTGCCAAGAGTTTATTTTATAGTCATTTATTTATTTTTCTTGTCAATTAAATTATTTGTTCAACCCTTTTTTTTTAAAACCCCAAAATATACCTTTGCATAATCAATAATAAGAACATACCTCCCTGTAATTCCTTGAGAAGACGACCCGAGGTTCAAATACTTCGGTTATCAATTTATTTAGGGGTTTGTTACTTGTGACAACCAAAACGTTTGTACAAAGAAATTTTCTGTTAGTTTAGAATCTATACTCACAACGCCACTATATTTTTACAAAATTCTTTACTAGCAAAAATCCTAACGTTAGGGCTCTTACTGTCCTCAGAGGGATTTTGGGTAGCAGTTTGTTCATTTCTTGGCTTCCTGCTGCCTTGAAGGGAGGTATTTAATATCTTCCCACTTCTTAATTGAAATGCTTGACATTCTTCTGTTATTTGTTTTGATAACTGCTATTCTGTTTGCTTCAACTGCACTTCCATATTCATATTAGCCAGTCTTGTGTCTTGCAATGTTTCCTTGAATTCGGCTAGTTGTTTTGTTAGAAAATCTAATTGATGATTGAATTCAGTAACTTATTATGCAGGACTGAGTTCAGCAGTTACTGTTTTAGCCTCTTCTTTCATGGTAGGTTCACTACTTAGGTACAGATGCTAATTTCTGGCAACTGTTTCAATGAGCTCTTGAGCTTCTTCAATTGTCTTTCTCATGTGTATAGATTCACCAACTGAGTGGTCCAAAGACATCTGAGCTTTTTCTGTAAGTCCATAATAGAAGATGTCTAACTGCACCCACTTTGAAAACATTTCAGAGGGACATTTTCTTAGCATCTCTCTGTATCTCTCCCAGGCATCATAAAGAGATTCATCATCTCCTTGTTTAAAGCCTTGGATGTTCAGCCTTAGCTGTGTCATTTGTTTTGGAGGAAAGTATTGATTCAGGAATTTTTCTGACAGCTGTTTTCATGTCCTTATGCTAGCCTTAGGTTGGTTATTTAACCACCTCTTAGCTTGGTCTTTTACAGCAAATGGAAACAGTAATAATCTGTATACATCCTGATCTACTTCTTTATCATGTACTGTGTCAGCAATTTGTAAAAATTGTGCCAGAAACTCTTTAGGTTCTTCTTGTGGAAGACCGGAATACTGGCAACTTTGCTACACCATGATAATGAGCTGAGGATTCAACTCAAAACTACTGACTCTGATGAAGGGTATACAGATACTACTCCCATATGAAGTAGTAGTGGGGTTAGCATATGATCCCAGAGTCCTTCTGGACTGTTCATTTCCACTTAGATCCATGATGGAGAAAGGGAGATGATGTGGATTTATTTTATTTATTTTATTATATAAGAAAGATAATTTTCGAAATAATAAAATAAAATAAAATAAAAACTAAAATAAAAAAATAAAAATAAAAAATAAAAATTTGAAAATATTTTATGAATATTTTCGAAAAAGTGAGGAGAGAGAAAGTGGTTGGGATATTTTTGAAAAAGATGTGATTTTTTAAAAAACTCTTAAATTAAAATCTGAATTTTTATGAGAAATTTCGAAATAATTGGTTAAAAATAGTTAGAAAAGAATTTTTTTATTTTTGAATTTTATGATGAAAGAGAAAAACACACAAAAGACACAAGACTTAAAGTTTTTAAATTCAATGTTCCTTGTTTTAGAAAATTTTGGAGGAAAAACACCAAGGCACACCAAACTTAAAAATTTTAAGATCAAAACACAAAGAAGACTCAAGAACACCTTGAAGACTCACAAGAACACCAAGAACAAAAGAAAGAACACCAAACTTAAAATTTTTAGAAAACCAAATTAAAATTTTCGAAAATTAAAGAAAAATTAACAAGAAGACACCAAACTTAAAGTTTGGCACAAGATTTAATCAAAGAAAAATTATTTTTGAAAAAAATTTTAAAAAGAAAAACTCAAACGGGCAACTATTCCCAAGAAAATAGACACATTTAACAAATGCAAGGATTGAACAGATAAAAACTATTTATTCTTTTTATGACAAAAACACAAAGGACACCAAACTTAAAACATGCAACTAGACTCAATGAAAGACTAACAATTAATAAAGAAAAAAATATTTTTGAAGAAAAAATTTTTAAAAGGAATAATAAAAGATGCAATTCTAGTGACTCTAGACCAAAAAGACAAATTTTTCCTAATCTAAGTAACAAGATAAACCGTCAGTTGTTCAAACTCGAACATTTCCCGGCAACAGCACCAAAAACTTGGTGCACAAAAATTACACTCACACTATGTAATTCCGCACAACTAACCAGCAAGTGCATTGGGTCGTCCAAGTAATACCTTGCGTGAGTAAGGGTCGATCCCACGGAGATTGTTGGCTTGAAGCAAGCTATGGTTTATCTTATTATTCTTAATCAGGATACCGATAGGGTTCTTTTAGTTTCAGTTGTAAAAAGTGAAAGAGCATGAAAAGAGTAATGGTTACGCTGTAATAGAGAATGTGTTGGAGTTTCGGAGATGCTTTGTCTTCTGAATCTCTGCTTTCCTACTATCATCTTCTTCACGCACGCAAGGTTCCTTCTATGGCAAGCTGTGTGTTGGTGGATCACCGTTGTCAATGGCTACCATCCGTCCTCTCAGTGAAAATAGTCCAAATGCGCTGTCACCGCACGGCTAATCATCTGTCGGTTCTCGATCATGTCGGAATAGGATCCATTGATCATTTTGCGTCTGTCACTACACCCAACATTCGCGAGTTTTAAGCTCGTCACAGTTATCCAATCCTTGAATCCTACTCGAAATACCACAGACAAGGTTTAGACTTTTCGGATTCTCAAGGATGCTGCCAATGGATTCTAGCTTATACCACGAAGACTCTGATTAAGGAATCTAAGAGATACTCATTCAATCTAATGTAGAACGGAGGTGGTTGTCAGGCACGCGTTCATTGGTTGAGAATGGTAATGAGTGTCACGGATCATCACCTTCTTCATATTGAAGTGCGAATGAATATCTTAGATAGAAACAAGCGTGTTTAAATAGAAAACAGAATTAACTGCATTAACTCATCGAGATGCTGCAGAGCTCCTCACCCCAACAATGGAGTTTAGAGACTCATGCCATCAGAGAATACAAAGTTCAGATCTAAAATGTCATGCGATACAAAATAATTCTCTAAAAGTTGTTTAAATACTAAACTAGTAACCTAGGTTTATAGAAAATGAGTAAACTAAGATAGGTAGTGCAGAAATCCACTTCTGGGGCCCACTTGGTGTGTGCTGGGGCTGAGACTTAAGCTTCTCACATGCCTGGGCTGTTTCTGGAGTTAAACGTCAGGTTGTAACCTGTTTCTGGCATTTAACTCCAACTTGCAACCTGTTTCTGGCGTTCAACGCCAGAATGCAATATGAAACTGGCGTTAAACGCTAGTTTACATCGTTTATCTTCGCGCAAAGTATGAACTATTATATATTGCTGGAAATCTCTAGATGTATACTTTTCAACCCAATTGAGAGCGCACCAATTAGACTTATGTAGCTCCAAAAAATCCATTCCGAGTGCAGGGAGGTCAGAATCCAATAGCATCAGCAGTCCTTTTTCAGCCTGAATCAGATTTTTGCTCAGCTCCCTCAATTTTAGCCAAAAAATACCTGAAATCACAGAAAAACACACAAACTTATAGTAAAGTACAGAAATATGAATTTTGCCTAAAAATGAATAAAAAATATACTAAAAACTAACTAAAACACACTAAAATCTACATGAAATTACCCCTCAAAAAGCGTATAAAATATCCGCTCATCATTCATCCATGCGTGCGCGTGCATGACGCGCATGCATCGTATGTAAATTTTGGTTCTCAAGCCATGCGAATAGAGAGTTGTGCGCGCACACGGCCGTCTTCGCGCGATTCGCACAAACCAACGGAACGCGTTACGCGTCATTATCAAAATCGGGCAACCCGCGCGTACGCGTGCTGTACGCTTACGCGTCGCATGCGCCGCACAACTCCACTAGTTTGCCGCCCATTTTTTATTGTCATTCTCTCTCCCTTCCAAATCCTAATTCTCTCTTGTTCTTTTATCCTTTTCTTCTTCTTTAATCATATTATTTGTTTTTGTTTTCAGTTCTTCTTTGCTTGAGGACAAGCAAACCTTTAAGTTTGGTGTTGACGCTTCGCTTATAGGTTTTCTGTTTATTTTTATGGCACCAAAGGAAGGTGAATCATCTTCACAGAGGAGCACAACCTAAAGAATAAAACGACCGCTAGAAATACTGAGGCGGTTGAGTTCCTTTCATTTTTATTCCTTCCCGTTCTTACTATGTTATGTTCCAGTTTTCTGCTATTTTGCTTTGTCTATTGCATAATTCCTTAGTAGTTAGAGTCATAGTTTCTAGTTTAGTTTTCTCTTAATTGCTTTAATTCTGAAAGATGTCTCATGTATTACCCACTAAGCTTAAAATCAAAAAGAAATGAGAAAAGATGTGATGTATTGCATGAGAAATTGAGTTTATATTTAAGAATAGTCTTATTTACTTAAATGTGGTGGTATTATTTGTGATTTTGAATGCATGATATGAACAGTGCATATTTGAATTTGAACCAAAGGATGTTGATGTATAAGGAACATGAATTTAGAGAATTATTATGACTTCTCTGAAATAAACAAAAATTTAATCCTTGAAGCAAAAGAAACAGCAAAAAAATAAAAATAAAAACTATAAAAGTAAGGTTCAAGGCTCTGAGTATCAATGACTAGGGATGTCAGACATGATTAAAAGCTCAAAGAGTTGTTTTCCTAGTCATATGCTTGTGGTATGAATATGTCAAGTAATCCTTGAGACAGAACACTTAGAGTCGAGACCAAGTGCGTTTAACAGAGTATGCCAAAGGCTTTGAGCACCATTGTCTGGAAGTAACTGGAAAAAAAATCAGAACTTAAAGAGAGTCCCCCAGTTAAGTGCTTATGGTGTTTCTGTGTCAAGTAACCCTTGAGACAAAACATTTAAAGTCACGGCTAGGCTCAAGGTGCAAAGCACCAAAGAAAAATAAATTAAAGTAAATTTTGCTGTGTTCAAGGATTAAACTGGAGTATAAAGATCAGAGAATTCATAATATGATCCGGATTCTAATTCCGAATGACACTGACGTTCCTCTGATTCAAAGGAGAGTGAGACGCCAAAACTGTTCAAAATTACAATGGACAAACCCCAATTTTAAGAATAGACGTGAGCATGACTAAACTCTCACTTCTCATGCAAATTAACATCTTAATCATGCACTTATTTTGGTTGCTTGAGGACAAGCAACAATTCAAGTTTGGTGTTGTGATGCGTGAGCATCTTTCCTATCTTTTCCTAGTGAATTTTTATTTAAATTGTTGAGTTTAATCAAGAATTAATTATCTTTTAGCCACTATGGATGCTACTTTTTATCTTGTGCAATTCTGTTAATTTTAAGTAGCATTCGGCTAGATTTGATGGAGTTTCTGCAGCACAAGAATTAAAGGAGAGGACAACGAGGATCGATGCGTGCGCGTACCTGACGCGTACGCGTGAAAAGCAAAGTTGCATGGCGACGCGTGCGTGTACCTGACGCGTACGCGTGACACGCGAAGAAGACCATCAACGCGTACGTGTGACTGACGCGTACGCGTGACATGCGCCATGTGCAGAAAATGCAGAAAACACTGGGGGTGATTTCTGGGCTGTTTTTGCCCCAGTTTTCGGCCCAAAAAGTACAGATCAGATGCTGCAGAACGGAGGAATCAGGGAAACACTTATCATTACTTCCCAAGTTAGGCGTGGGTCCTACGAAGCAAGTGGTCCCCATCCATCAATTGAAGACTTGCTGATTATTTAATTGATTTTGATTTAAACTTTATTTTTATCCTTAAAATAGGAAAATATATTATTTTAGTTTTAAAAATTAGATTTTAAATTAATTAGGATTAAATATAAAAGAAAAAAGAAACTTCCCTGAGGAGGATCCCAACATTAGTTAACTTTTCATTCCACCTCAGCCCAATTTACAATCCTAGTTTTTTTCTCTGAATCATGAGCAACTAAACCTCCACTGTTAAGGTTAGGAGCTCTGTCTATTGTATGGATTGATACTATTATTTTTCTATTTTAATTTATGTTTTGATTTATATTTCAAGAATTGTTTTTGTTTTTCATCTTATTAATTTGGGTGGAACGGAAGTATGACCCTCTTTCTAATTGAGTTCTTATATAACTTGGAAAAGCTCTTTACTTGAACAACAGCTTGAAAACAATTTCTCCTAAATTCTAATTATCTGGACTTAACGGGATACGTGACATATAATCCTCTTATTTGGGTAATTAGAATTTTTGTGGCATATAAACTGGAATTTGATATTTACCCTCTAATTGGAATTAATTAACCAAGAAATTGGCAATTGATGAAAGTTAGAGGAGATTAGGAAGGTCTAAGGAATTAAGGTCTAGTCAAATATAGTTTACCATGAATTAAATCTTATATGATTAAAATAGTTAGTAAGAAAAGTCAATCAAGAAAATAGATAACTCTGAAGCCTTAACTGCCTTCTTCATATTGTTCTTCCCAACTTATTTTATTGCCAGTCTTTTGATATTCTAAATTCCTGTTTAATGTTTTTGAACACCAAAACACTATTTTCTGCTTATCTAACTAAGTAAATTACTTAACCATTGTTGCTTAATCCATCAATCCTCGTGGGATCGACCCTCACTCACCTGAGGTATTACTTGGTACGACCCGGTGCACTTGCCGGTTAGTTTGTGGTTAGAAATTCCGCACCACCTGAAGCCTGTCAATATGCCTATTTTTTTAATAATAATTAAATTTAAGATATAATTTAATTTCTAAGATTAAAGATATTAAGAAAATAAAAATATGCATATATTATTAAAGAGACAAATGGCTTAGTGGTTAAGGTGTTTTTATATAATAGAAGACCCAAGTTCAGGCTCAGGCCGGCCTGCAGGCCTAACAGGCTATTTTAAAAGCTTAGGCCTGGCCTTTTAAAGAATTTAGGTTTTTTTAATAGCTTGAGTCTAGGCCTATTTTCTATCAGGTTAGGCCAGGCCAGGCCAAACACAAGCCAGGCTACAGGCCCCTAGCAGGCCGCCTGGCCTATTTTCACCCCTAACTTCAGCCATGTAAAGAGCTATTGCTCCTCATAGCACCGTTCAGCAATTAAATGTCTATGTGTTTGCTAAAGAAAAAATGATGACAGTTGAAACAATAAGGGAACA
The DNA here is from genome assembly GCF_014773155.1 of Arachis stenosperma. Lineage (NCBI taxonomy): Eukaryota > Viridiplantae > Streptophyta > Magnoliopsida > Fabales > Fabaceae > Arachis > Arachis stenosperma. The sequence continues at coordinate 134,487,233 of NC_080385.1, forward strand.
ACAACCATGGAAGGACAGGTGTGGCTCTGTGAAAGTAAGAAGGACACAAGGACATCTCCACTATCCCAAGGACATTAGCAGAGCAACATTCGGCTAGTGGATGAGCAAAACACAAATTGATAATAGCAGTAGCAGCAGGGGTTATGGAGATGAATGAAAAAGGAGTGCATGCCAAGGAAGAAAACAAAGAAAAGGACCACAGAGGTGGTGGACGCGCTTCTCATCTAGAAGAAGTAGTGGAGCATGATGAAGAAGGACTACATGCTAGCTGTGACAGCTCCAACGGGCAACAAGGAAAAGAAAAAGGAAGAAGGAAAAATGAAGGCAAGCTGAAGACATATAAGAAATCTCATTCCATCATTTCATAGCAAGAAAAAGAGAGCACACACTCAGAGCACCATCTCAAACGTTGAGCTGGAATCTTTTCTTCTACTCAAGCTTAATTTCTGATCTTATTGTTATGGCTGTCTTGTGACATTTTCTGTTTTGAAAAGGCTAATATTGTGAGGTTGAAAAGCCAAGAGAAAAAAGGCAAGAGTGATGCAAAAGAGCCATTGATTTCTGATGTGATTTGAGTTGTTGAACTAGAATTAGTTCCCCTTGCCAAGTTGAGTTAGCACTTTGTGAGTTTAAATATGTTTAGATTTCCCTTCCTAGTTGGAACAGTACTATGGGAAGCTAAGCTTTGATGAAAAAAGCTTAGGGGTAGATACTAGTTGAATTAGGGAGTAATTCAATAGTATTGGTGAATATAAACTGTGAATTTTAGTGAAAATTCCACCATGGTTTGTGGTGGAGACTAGACATAGGATTCATTGCACAAAGAATTCGAACCAGGATACATGCTGGCCTTTATCTTCTCTTCCTTACTCTTTACTTGTTCTGCGCACGAGACAAAATGAAATAATCTCCTGCAATTTAAGCTTTTGTTGAAACAAAATTTTGAAACTCTAATTTTTAAGCCAACTTGATTTAACCCCTTTTTAAGTTCAAGTAGAACCATCAACTTTATTTGCAATAATACTACGAGAGCAAAAATAAATACAATATGAAGTGTCCACTATATAATACAAACATTTCTTTGAGGACAAGGTGAATTAAAATAGGGTTATGTTAGGTAACCAATAATTTTTTTGAACAACATGAACAACTATCAATCAAATCAAAACACACTACATCTTCAAATTACTCATCTAAATCTTAATATTAGAATAACTATCTATACATTTAGTGAAATAAACATCCAATATATTCATTGTTTACATTATTTACTATTTTTATTGTCTACCTGTATTTTTTTATTAAAATAAAATTAATTTAAGGAATTGGGAACAGTATCATTATTAAGAATATTATTGATCAAGCCGGTGCTAAATTGCTAGTGCTATATAGCTTTATATTTTAATGACAAAAAAATAAAATAAAATTGTCCTAATATTAAAAAAATAAAAAATAATTCGAATTTATTTTATTTAATATTTATTAAATATTATAATAATTAATAAATATTAATTAAAATAAGTTATGATCAAATATTTCCGTAAAATTAGGAACCACATGTTTCATGATATGCATATGTCATGGAGATTTATCAAATGAAACTTTCAAAAATATAATAAAAAATTTGCCAGTTGAGAAGAGATATATGTCTAATATAAAAAAAAATGGAGCAGAAGATCATTATTTAAAGCTTCGTTGACGAATAAATTTTTCCAACATTTTTTTCGTCTCAATTCGAATATTATAACATTTTTTTATGAATTTTAATTTTCAGATATCCATGTGCGCTGAAAGTCAATTATGTCAGAATTTCTTTTCTAGTTGGTGAAATGATAACTACAAAAAATACAGTATACATGCCATTTCTAAGGAAGGATTAAACCCTGATCATAACACTTAAATAATAACTTAAACAGTTGCCACACTAATACTAAATCCCATATAGTTATAACTTTATAATAAACATCACTTTTGTATTTGCATATACATTAATTTTAAAAAATTTACAATAAGAAACACGTTTGGAGACCCAATATCAAGTTGATCTTATATATATATATAAGTGCCAACCACTCTCCCATTCCAGAGACACAATAATAACGACAAAATAATTGAAGGCCACCCAGCACCGATATAATAATAATCTTCACTTATTAGCTTCTCCGCCCATATTTCTCTATCCATATTCTATACTCCTCAACACCAGCTAGAGATGCAGCTGCAAGGTAATTAATTCACCAAAATCTTAGATCATAGTTACTACTCTTAGCAACAAATAAAGTTAAATACATGTGTTGAAAAAAGAAGACCACATCATGAAGATTAATTCCTATGACTTGTGTCTTTCAGGTGGTTCTGGTGGAAAAGCAATCAACCTCACACATGTTCTGGTTGCGTCGTTTGCCGGATTGATTGCCGCGGCGGCCGCCTCACGATTCCGGCGGCAGAATTCTAATAAGGATAAGAAGATTATCCCCAATCTAGATAGAACAGAATCTGGGCGTGTTGGAAAGCTTGAAAAGTTCTCTCACTATGTTGGTAAGTTTTAATTTGAAGGCCTTAATTATTATCACTTGCTAAATCATCTGTGAAATACTCACTAATAGATAAATAAAGTAGTACCACACACAAAAGAAACACAATCAGCGAATTCAAGGATGAAATAATGTACATTAACATAAAAATTTAAGTTGTGTTCTTTAGCTGGAAATTCATATTCACTCAAAAGATTACACTTTACTTATATTACATGACAGTTTGTTTATTACTTTCTTTAATTTTGATAGTTTCCTTTTCCGTTTCTTCTAAGTCGGTTCAGAGTAATGGCATATCGCACATATCTTGGGGTTTTCTTTTCGTCTCAGTATACAGAAAAAAAAGAAGAAAAAAAAAAGAAAGAAAGTTTAGAGCCGTTGAATATATGGGCTCTTATATTCTTAAATGTTTTGGTGTCTGAACAAAAATTAAAGAAACTAAAAAAGTAAAGAAAAGACAGATAGGAAATCTCTAACTCAAGCAATATTTATAACAATGTTACCAAGAAAATCAAACCACTCAATATATTTGTTTTGACTTCAGATTCTAAATTTTGTCATCAGACGACCACACTATTTTTCTCTCGAAATACTGGGCCAAAATGAATCTCTTATTCTCTGTCAAACATTCCATGAATACTATATGTCTTTTTCTTAGATGATATGACATTTAACCTACCCAGTATTATATATCTTTTTCTTTTATTTAAATGTCTCAATTTATTTATTCTCAAACATTTATTTTGTTGGACAACATTTTCAAACTCTTAAACGTAGTACTATTATGACTGAAACACAAATACTTTCTCGGTTCACTATTGATGAGTAGTGGCAAAGACAGAAACATAGTAACAATGACTCGTATACATTCTCGGTTCACTATTGATGAGTAGAGATGTGTGTTTTATTAATTTATGGTATTTGAAAACATTTTGTCAATGGAATATTATAAAATATAAATTGTTCATAGTAGTGATTTTGGTAACTATAGTACTTTTTCTGTTATTGTAATTTTAAATTTCAATATTTTTTTTTTGTAATTTCTTAAAAAATGTTAACATTTTTTCGGTACAGCAAAAATTGTCTATAGCACTTTTATAACCACTCAATTTTAAGTAGGAATTTTTATTTAAATAATAATAAAAATAATATTAAAATTAAATTAAAAGACAAGCTAAAGCAATAAAACAAAAATAACTTTTAGTCGTGAAAAAAAAACTTTTAATTTATGTTTTTGTAGCAATTATATATTTATTATTATTATAATATATTAAAATAGCAATTATATATTTGTATGGTTATTAAAAAATTTTTTATCGATAATTATATAATTATTATCAAAATTTTTTAATAATAAATATAAAACAACGAAGGTCTAATTATCGATAAATATATTAGCGATTTTTTTATTGCTGTTAAAATGGCGCTAAAAGTTATTTATTTATTTTTCTATTAGCGAGGGGCCCTTTCTTGTTCATGGGAACACTAAGTTGGTGTATCTCGTGAGGTTGAAGCGTGATTATGCATAAATTTGTCTTTTATTTATTTTTTTTAAAATAAGTTTTAATATTATATTATAAAATGATTTGTTCAAAATTTGAAACTAATAAATAATCATATATCTAAAAAACGTACTTACCAAATAAACAAAATGAAGATTGATTAGGTCCAGCTAAATATTTGGTCAAAATACATTATTTGACGTTGACAATTAATAATTTTGTTCTAATCAAAATTGTATAGCGAGGCAAATGGGATTCGAAGATGTAAATGAGGTCCCAGAGCTTTGTAGATTGGCCCATGAGTATTTAAGAAAGGCCAAAGGATGTGAAGAAAATATCTACGAATATTTGGCCAATGAAAGGGACCCTGATGATGTTTTATACTTAAAATTGATCGATGAGTTTGATAGATGCATCCTCACTTACTTTGCATTTCACTGGAACCATGCTTCTTCTCTCATTAGCCAGGTAATTAATCACTTTTCATCTCTCCTTTTCTTTGTTGCTATGCCTAACTTCTTTTCATGCCTAGATATTATCTTTAAATGAGTGGATAATATTCTTATTGTTAGTTATACGAACTTTTTATATCTTCAATCTCAGTGAATTGAAGACAGTTGTTCATTTTTCTCTTTCATAATAATTGTTTAAAAGGCAAAGATATTATGCTGCTTTTATAATTAAAAAAGGAGAACTCAAACGTGTGAGAATAATAGAGTGCTATACTTGCATTAGAATTTAGATGTATCTTTTTTAAATTAAAATATTATGCTAACTCATCTAGATAGTTCACCAAATTTAATAAGGACCACATATTATATATAGATATTTTATACAAATAGTGTACATACAAGAAAAATTTATTGTTCAAATTAGAAATGTGTGGATGGTATGACTAACCGCCAAAATAATGAGTTGATCAAGAATGGGAATCATGTATCTAACCTACTTGATTATATTTTCTTGAGAGAGAATGGATGATAGGTTGAAATAATAGCGAATTCGGATTTATTCTCTATATATATATTAGCCAACATTACTTAACATTAGCAAGATTTTTTTTTAATTTTAAATATTTTTTTAAGATTGAGAGTTTAAGGCTAAGAATTTATGATTTTAATTTTTAAGTTAGGAAATTTAAGGTGAAAAAAACTAGTTGAAAAAAATTGATTTTCTAATATTAATTAAATAAATAATTAAGTACAAGAGTCTTTTCTTATTTTATTTACCTTTGTTATATATATTGTTAGATTTTACTCGCTATGGAATGGTAAAGAAATAGAGTGATATTGAAAAATAATTACAGCATGTAAGCAGGGTCCAATTCTTCCTTATTCAATGAAAAGTTTTTGTCATATATAGCTGTTGTTATTTAAACCAATGACAAGGCTAATAATCCGACACAATATAATCAAAATTATTGTTCACATATAAACTTATGTCACCCCTGAGATGGATGTTGAAAATTATTTATCAGCGTCAATATCGCTCTGCTGATGCGGCATTTGTTGACTCCAGAACGTTTAATGTTTAAAAAAATATAACATCATGCATTAATTTAATTAATTCGGTGAGGCTGGTGATGAGTGGTTATTATTAGAATGAAAATGTTAATTTCAATATTAACGAATTGAATGGTTATTAGTTTGATGAATTTTGTAAACAATTATTAGTAGTGGTCTAGGAGATGAGAGCCACTTAACAACAGCCACCATGGTTTGTTTAGTGGTAAGTAGTAGTGCACAAATATATCATATCTAAGTCAAGTTCCATATGATAATTTATTTAAATCCTAATAATAACTTAATAAGTATATGTTTAGTGGAGTAATGTCAGAGAATTAATTTTTTCCAGTTAATATTAATTAATTTTTTAAAATTATTTTATTTATTTTAAATTCTAAATGTAAATTTTAAAATTTAAATCTTTAAAAAATAAGAATTTTTTATACTTTTTCTGTTTAGTGGTATAAAGTTACAAGAAAGCCTTCTCTCTCTCTCCTCTCTTTCTAATTTTATTTATTTATTTATTTATTTTGGTCTTAATCATAGGTACTAAGTATTGATTCCGGGCAGAAAACAAAGCTGAGAAACATTCTATTGGCAGCTACAAGGTAAATTATTTTATAAATTCACAGAAATGAAATAAGAAGAAAGTCATTAAAATTTGAGTTATAATAAATGTTACAATGTTGAAATTGGAATATTGATGATTAAAGAGAAAATACATACAGGAATCAAAGATTTGAGAGAATAACGAAGAATTTGAAGGTAGCAAGAGTTTTCAACACATTGGTGGAAGAGATCAAAGCAATAAAAGGTGACTCATCGCATTGTACGGAAGTGATGGTCCCCATTGCCCATAGTGAGAGGAGCCCTGTTCTGCTTCTCATGGGTGGTGGCATGGGTGCTGGCAAGAGCACCGTTCTTAAGGACATTCTTAAAGAGTAATTCATCATCATCATTTTTTTAATCAAGTCCTTTGAACTCAAATTTCATATTCTTATAGTTTGGAGCTAACATGTATGAAATGAAATTGACAGATCATTTTGGTCTGGAGCAGCTTCAAATGCTGTACTTGTAGAGGCAGATGCTTTCAAGGAGAATGATGTCATTTATAGAGCCCTTAACTCAAGAGGTCACCATGATGACATGCTCATGACTGCTGAATTGGTATTATCATTCATATCCTAAACACAATCTTCTAAAGGATATTATATTTATATAGAAATTGAAAATAAATAAAGTTGTAAATTCAAGTTATAATAAGAGTAAATGACAAATTATTCTTTCTGTACAAAATATATATACACATATTTAAGAATAATATATTTTGTTTTAGTTTTATTGAATAACGTAGATTAATTTTAGTACTTTTAATAAATGAGTAAAAATACAATATTTTACTATGAGAAATTTGTGAAAATTTTTTAATTATAAAATATGTAAATTAATTTAATACTCGTAAAAGATTGAATTAATATACAATAGTATCTAAATGTTTGACAAAACTACCCAACAAACTATTCGTTTTGATCATTTTGTTAAATTAATTCAATATTTAATATGTATTGAATTAGTTTATATATTTTAAAATTATGATTATCAATACTCAAAATTTTTTATAGTAAAAAAAATATAGTTTACTATTTTCAAATTTTAAAAGATTATTTTGTCCTTTTGTATCTTTGATAAAATTTCTATAAGATTATTAGTCATACATGTTATGCCATTCTAAACTAGCTTTCAAGTAATGAAAACATTGAACTCTGAAAATCTGAAACAGGTGCACCAATCATCAACTGATGCAGCATCATCTCTACTGGTGACAGCTCTAAATGAAGGGAGAGATGTGATCATGGATGGAACCTTATCATGGGAGCCTTTTGTGGAGCAGACTATTTCCATGGCAAGAAATGTTCACAAATGCAGGTACCGAATGGGGGTAGGCTACAAAGTTTCAGAAGAAGATGGAACCATAACTGAAAACTACTGGGAGGAAGTGAATGAGACAGAGGAAAATGATGAAGCTGACGAAAATTGTAACGGAAAATCTCGCCGCAATCAAAAGCCTTACAGAATAGAGTTAGTTGGTGTAGTTTGTGATGGCTATCTTGCTGTTGTTAGAGGCATTAGGTACGTATATTAATATTCAAAAATATTTTTACGTTAAAATTAGTTATTAATATATTTGTATTGTGATGTTTAATTTATTTTTACCGTATATTTTATATTAATAACTGATTTTAGTATACATCTAATATAATTAATTAATATTATATATTTCTTGTGATTATAATTAGTATTACTTAGGTAGTTAATATAATGTGATTATAGCATATATAGTAGTTCTAACACTTTTTTCTTATTGCTGAATTTGAATTTGACAGGAGAGCTATCATGTCAGGCAGGGCTGTAAGGGTAAATTCACAATTGAAGTCTCACAAAAGATTCGCTAATGCATTTCCAAGATATTGCAACCTTGTGGATAATGCTAGGCTATATTGCACAAATTCCATTGGTGGTCCACCAAAGGTAAAAATAAAAAAAAAAAATGAAAAAAACGTGCTTATTATTCTTTTGATGAAGCGATCTATGAGAAATATCCCCGTGAATTTAAAAAAAAATTAGTTGCACATTTAAAAGATTTTAAACATTTTTAATTATTAAATTATTTTTAATCTTTTATATTATTAGAAAAACCAATCACATTATATTCTGTTAAATTATTTTTTAAAGGACACAAAAAATTATCTTTTTTTAAAAAAATCTCTAATTCTCTATTATTATTTAATAATCATATAAAAGTTTTTAAAAATTTTAAATTTTTTAAATCATGTTCTCCACATAGAAAATAAAAATTTAAGAATTGATTTGATAATTAAAATTTGTTGCATAATTCTTTATCAGTTAATTCGGAGTATTGCTCAACGATTTGTTTTACAATATTTTACGATGAAAATTAGTCTGACTTTGTTGTAAAATGATACTATATATGTTTACAGCTCATAGGGTGGAAGGACGGTGATAACAATCTACTGGTGGATCCTGAAGATATCAAATGCTTGAAAAAGATAGCAAGTTTGAATGCTGAAGCCGATTCCATCTATGAACTTTACAAGGATCCCAGCCCTATAATGAAACCTGGTTCTGTTTGGAGAGACATTGTTTTGGCACCTTCAAGGTCAAGTGATCAAAAACACTTGAGGGAATCCATTCACAAAATAGAGAAAACCTTGAGAAAATAGAACACCATATTTTTGTAACATATTTTGCAGTCAATCACTTTAAATTGTGCATAACTTTTTCCTCCTTATTTTTGAAAAATTGTGCATATTAAGAATCAGAAATGCTCCATAAACAACTTAACTTATATTTAAGTTTCAATCAAGTCCTATTAAAATAAAAAATTCGTTAAAATATGAAACACATTGTTTGGCTGACTTTTTTAGATATAGAAAGAAAATTGGTGTTACACAATGAGATGAACGTGGATAAAGTATTTACATCGATATAATATCAGTACAAAATGTAGGTTGTGATTTAATTTCTTTCTTTTTTTTTTAATTTGAATCTTGCAAAACGCAGGTTGCGTTTTACTCATTTTATTTTCATTTAGATTACTATAAAATTTAGGTTGCATTTTGAATTTTTAATTTTAAAACCTGCAAAATGTATGTTGTGCTTTGTTGCTTTTTTTAAATTATAATTGTAGGTCGAATTTTGTGTAATTAAAATATTTTAATCCAAGAGCCTTGTGTATAAATATCATCATCATTTATCTCTTTCATATCTGTGATTCTTTTGTGATAATTAGTAGTGTCAAAAAAATTGGGTGAGGTGAGGTGGAGGCTATATGAAAGGTATTGTAAATTTGTAAGTATATTATAACAGTGAGATCATACTAAATGCACACGAAAGAGTGACTTTTGTATGTGAATGTCCGTTTTCTTGTTATTCCGTGCACCATGAGTTTTGTAGAGTTATAAAATGGTCTTTGTGAAAACATAGAAAGTCACATTTCAAAGAGGGTGAGCAACATTTTATACAAGAATGTTATACAAGTATTTGGTGGGCTAATACAGCTTCAAATAATGCCCATTACTGATGACGCATGTATGCAACAGATGTTTTATATTTATCAACAAACTCGATTTTAGGTGCCGATGATAGAGTTGTACGTTGAGTTTGAAGAACATATAGGGCTCGTCACGGTTGGCGAGGAGTTGAATATGGATGAAATCGGAGACATAGCATAGGAAGAAAATAACAACGACAGTGAAGAGGAATTCAAAGCCAACTACAAAGTCAATGATGAAAACAATGATGGAGAGCAGGTAGACAATTCGACGGTGCAAAATGAAGCAGATGTAGTTGTCAACCAGCATCCCTTTGGTGTTCCGTCTTTTATGTGAGTTCTAGATCTTGCAGTCATGCATGCTCCGAAAAGGGTATACGAGGGGGGACGGCGCCGGCGGCGAAACTTGGAGCCGCCATCGCCATCAGGAAACCCAGCGCCAACCCATTATCCCATTTCTCCCTGAACCGCTGGCACCCCACTGTCGAGTCCCACTGACGTTGGGATTTTTGCTAGTAAAGAATTTCATAAAAACAGTCGCGTTGTAGATATAGTCTCTAAACCGACAGAAATCCCTTCGTACAAACGTTTTGGTTGTCATAAGTAACAAACCCCTTAAAAATTGTTAACCGAGTATTTAAACCTCGGGTCGTCTTCTCAAGGAATTGCAGGGAGATATGTTCTTATTATTGGTTATAAGTTGTAAATTGGGGTTTAGGAGGGAATATGTTGAATGACAAATAAAATAAAATAAAATAATAACAATAAAATCTCTTGGCAAGGTATAAGAAATTGGAAGTCCAGACCGAATTATCCTTATCAATGATAATAAAAATTGAATCTTAATTTCACTTAGTTAACCCTTACTTAAAGCAGAGGAAGGTCAAGTGACTAATTAGTTTGATCTTCAAATCCGAGTTAATTCCTAAGAAAAAATTGGGATTATTGAAGTTCAATTCGATTAGAGGAGATAACATTTATCAATTATGCTGTTGAGTTGGATAACTTCCTGAGTTACTGATTTCTTAACCAAAACAAAAGGAAAGGAAATTGAAGCTACTGGAATAAAAATGCCTTCAGATGGGAAGCAATAATCATGTAAATAAAAGAAAGCAATAATAACTGAAATACCTCAAATAATATTAATTCAAAGAAAATCATAACATGAAAGCCATAAGCCAATTGAGATGTAAATAAGAAATGGAGTAATAAAATAAAATAAATAAAAGTAGAAAATACTTCAAGGGAACATTGAACCTGGGATTTAGAGTCACTCCTAAAACTAAGAGAAGTCCTAAATCCTAATCCTAAGAGAGAGGAGAGAACCTCTCTCTCTAAAACTACATCTAAAACATGAAAAGTGAAATATGAGAGCTTGATTATGAATGGATGTATTCCCCCACTTTATAGCCTCTAATATGTGTTTTCTGGGCCGCAAACTGGATCAAAAACAGTCCAGAATTCGCTGGTTTCGAATTTTGCCACGCTGGTTTTTTGTCACTGCGACGCGGCCGCATGGAGCACGCGGTCGTGTCACCTAGCATCAGGGCAACTATGGCATATTATATATCAACTCGAAGCCCCGGACGTTAGCTTTTCAACGCAACTAAAACCGCGTCATTTGAACCTCTATAGCTAAAGTTATAGCCGTTTGAGTGCGAAGAGGTCAGGCTGGACAGCTTAGCAATTTTTCCAAATTATTGTATTCCTTCCACTTTTGCATGCTTCCTTTCCATCCTCTGAGCCATTCCTGCCCTATAATCTCTGAAAACACTTAACACACATATCAAGGCATCTAATGGTAATAAGAGATGATTAATATTAGCAAATATAAGTCCAAAGAAACATGTTTTCAATCAAAGCGCATAATTAGGAAGGCAAATGTAAAACCATGCAAATAGTATGAATAAGTGGGTAAAGAGTAGATAAAAACCACTCAATTGAGCACAAGATAAACTATAAAATAGTGGTTTATCAACCTCCCCACACTTAAACAATAGCATGTCCTCATGCTAAGCTTAAGAGAACTATAAAGATGAAGAGGAATGGTAGGATGTATGAAATGCAACCTATCTATATGAATGCAACTACATGCAAAAAAAATGTTCCTACCTACTTGGTTAAAAATAAATAAGTTCCCCAAGATAAACATAAATCAGATTTAACTAATTAAAATTATACAGTAAAAATAAGTAAACTTATAAGAAGATAGCTCATGAAAGCAGGGAACATAGAATTAAGCACTGAACCCTCACAGGAAGTGTATATGCACTCTAATATCTTAAGTGTATAGGGTTAATCACTCTACTCTTCTCTAGTCTTGCTTTCTAAACTTTGTTCTTCATCTAACCAATCAACAAATATTTAATGTACCAATGCAAACATCATGAGGTCTTTTTAAGGTTGTAATGGGGCCAAGGTAAGGGTGAGGGTATATATATAAGGCTAAGTGAGCTAGTGAAATCCTTGGGTAGTCTAAGATCTCACCTAACATATACATACTCTATAAAACTTTTAAAATTAAAATTATACTTAGCTACCCAAATTTTCCCACTTTTTGTATTACATGCTCATGTATCAAACTTTTTTTTTTTTTGAATTTTGTCCCATGTGCATTGATTCTTTTTATTTTGCATTTGGGGTAATATTATTTTTCTTCTCTTTTCTTTTCTTCTTTTTTTTTGTATCCCCTTATTTAATTACTTAATATATTTTTTTCAATGCACATGGTAATTTAAATATTTTGATTTCACATGAGCATGCTTCCCAAATTTTCAAATAATTTATTCAATTTAATCCCCTACTTTTTCATATCATCCCATATTCCCATAAAATTTCCCACACTCAAATTATACACAATATCTATCTTAAGCTAACCAAGGATTCAACTTGGGATTTTTATTTTGTTTTTCTGCTTAAGGTTAGTAATGTGTTTATAAAACAGAAGGGATTTAAAAGTTCAAGGGGGCTAACAAGGGTGATGTAAAAGGTAGGCTAATTTTGGGATAAGTGAGTTAAAATCAAACAATGGCCTCAATCATATGCAAGCATGTAAATACACTAAATATTGGACATATAGACTGAAACAAAGCAAGGATTGCAATTATAGAGAAGAAAACACACAAGAATAAAATATTTATGGTTAAATAATGTAACCATGTAATTAAGCTCAAATCTCACAGGTTGTGTGTTCTTAGCTATAATTCATGTTCCAATTACAACTTCAAATAAATTTTAACATAAAAAATTTTAATTAATTTTTTTTATTTAAATTAGTGAAATGCTCTAAAAGGTTTCTTGAAAAAGAAAATATTACTTCAACCAAGTGGTAAAATATGCAAAAAATCAAACAAATATGCAATCAAACATGCAAATGCAACAATGAACAAACAAATAAAATAAGAAATTTGGTGTTGAGTCAAGAAATAACTAACCTATGGAGATCGGTATCGACCTCCCCACACTTAAAGATTGCACCGTCCTTGGTGCATGCTGAGATGTGCAGGTGGACGGGTTGCTCCAACTGACGCTTGTAGATGGAGGTGTCTTGGTTGGAAATCTCTTGGTTCCTTTCCTTGCTGGTGTCTTGTCAGTGGCCTTCTCTTTTTCCTTTCTTGGTACCCATGCTTAAGGAAGAAGAAAAAGGAAGAGTGTGAAATATAGAAAACTAAGACCGGAAGAAAGGAAATTCAAGTGATAAGGAATGCCAAAGGAAAGATGATAGTCCATATACATGGTAGCTACAACATGTAGGGAAGACAACAATAAAGATTAAAAATGGCAATTCAAAATAATTAGATGCAAGAGGGTAAAAACATGCAAATAATAGGCATGAGAAGCATAGCTCAAGCATCAAGTAATAAATGTGCCAAATTAAAGAGCATGTGTAATGATGACAATTGTGAATGATAATCCCAAATACATTGGGTGTGCAAGTTAAAATAGGGATGAAAATAATGTAATCTAAATGTATATGAGAGCCATAAGTAAATGTCAATTGTCAAATCTCTTCTCCGAGTAGCCACGTGCTCAAATAAAATAAGGCACTTATCCAAATAAAACTCCAACACCAACATGAAAATGCATGAAAAAGAATTGAAAAAGAAAAAGGAAAGAACAAATAAATGCATTAAATTAAAGAGATAGAAGAGTAGAGGGGAAGAAGAAGAGAAAGAAAGAAGAAAGAAGGAAAGATAGAAGAAGTAAGGATTAGAAAAGAAAGGATAAGATAATTGGCACTAATCTGAATAGGTTGTGCGACGCTGGCGACGCGGTCGCGTGGGTGACGCGATCGCGTGGTGCGCAATAAGGTCAGGTGACGCGGACGCGTGGGGCACGCGGACGCGTGGCCTGTTTTGTGCGACTGGCGCGAGTGCAGCCTCGCGGTCGCGCAACTCTCTGTTCGAAACTCTTTTTGCCAAAAATCTGGGTGACGCGATCGCGTGAGTGGCCATCATGGGGATATGACGCAGATGCATGGGGCACGCGTTCGCGTGGTGAGGCTTGGGCTTCCAGCACGAGTCCAGCCCAACTCCAGCTCAACTTTCGGCCATGCACCTGGTTGACGTCGATTTTCAGGTCACGCGGCCGCGTGGGTGACGCGGTCGCGTAGGAGGCATGTTTCTCATGTGACGCGGACGCATCAGTGACGCGGTCGCATGGATCGATTTGTGCCATTAGCGCGCCTCCAGCCACGCTTTCACGTGACTCTCTGTTCAACCTTATTTTCTTCCAAACGCACATACGACGCGGACGCGTCGGCGACGCTGTCGCGTCGCGTGCGAAAATTCCTTTTTTTATATCTGAAAAATAAAAAATGCAGAATGTAGTGTTAATATGAATGTGATGCAAAACTCCAGATTCAATATAATAAAATAAAATAAAACTCGAAAACAAATAAAACTAAATAAAAATAAAAAAGAAACGATCATACCATGGTGGGTTGTCTCCCACCTAGCACTTTTAGTTAAAGTCCTTAAGTTGGACATTTGGTGAGCTTCCTGTTATGGTGGCTTATGCTTGTATTCATCCAGGAATCCCCACCAGTGTTTGTACCTCCATTAACCTCCGGGATCCCAAACTAAGCATGTAAAGCCCTTAAGAAGCTTCAAACAGATTCTTAGGCTCCCGGGGTAACAAGTGTCAGAGCAGATTCCAAGATCCCAAATCTTGCTTTTACACCCATCTTTGTCGGGATCTGTATTTTTCCAACTGGGTGATAAGTAATTTGAATTCTCACTGCAGCTACCAAACAGCTTCCTAGACCCATTCAGTTGAGCTTTACACCAACCTTTGTGTTTAAACTTAAAGCTTCCAACCATAATGAACCTTGCAGGGCAATTCTTACCACTGGCCATCTTCCTCTTACTCTTAATGTCACAAAGAGCTCTAAGTTGACCATCCGTCTCCAGTAGCCCATATTCAAGTGGAATTAGAAAGCTAAGGGATATGAATTTTACCCACTTGAATGTTGTGAAGGATGATGGCAACTTAGGGGGAGGTATCTTCAATGAAATTGCAAGCTCCACTCCCTTGTGCTCTTTTCTGATAATTACCACCTCTTTGCAAGCTTCTTTAATTTCAACCTCTTCCTCTTGGTAGCTTTCTTCCAATTCAATCTTCTCTTCATTGCTTTCCAAGGGCATGGGAGGTTGTGCTTCTTCTTCTTGAATCTCCATCTCTTGATCAACCTCTTCCAAGTCTTCAACTGTGATATGCCTTGGAGGTTGTACACTGATGAGCGGATAATTTGTATGCTTTTTGGCATTGTTTTTAGTATGTTTTTAGTATCTTTTAGTTAGTTTTTAGTATATTTTTATTAGTTTTTAATTAAAATTCACTTTTCTGGACTTTACTATGAGTTTGTGTGTTTTTCTGTGATTTCAGGTATTTTCTGACTGAAATTGAGGGTCCTGAGCAAAAATCTGATCCAGAGACTGAAAAGGACTGCAGATGCTGTTGGATTCTGACCTCCCTGCACTCGAAGTGGATTTTCTGGAGCTACAGAAGCCCAATTGGCGCGCTCTCAACGGCATTGGAAAGTAGACATCCTGGGCTTTCCAGCAATATATAATAGTCCATACTTTGCCCAAGATTTGATGGCCCAAACCGGCGCTCAAAGTCACCTACAGAAATTCCAGCGTTAAACGCCGGAACTGGCATAAAATTTGGAGTTAAACGCCCAAACTGGCATGAAAGCTGGCGTTTAACTCCAGAAAAGGTCTCTACACGAAATTCCTTCATTGCTCAGCCCAAGCACACACCAAGTGGGCCCGGAAGTGGATTTTTCTGTCATTTACTCATTTCTGTAAACCTTAGGACACTAGTTTACTACTTATAGGATCTTTTGACATTGTATCCGTACCTTATGACCCCATAACATTTTGTACACGTTTCTTTCCACAGTATGAGCCTCTAAACCCCATGGTTGGGGGTGAGGAGCTCTGCTGTGTCTTGATGGATTAATGCAATTACTACTGTTTCTTATTCAATCATGCTTGCTTCGATTCTAAGATAACACTTGTTCTTAATCCGGATGAATGTGATGATCCGTGACAATCATCATCATTCTCAACTATGAACACGTGCCTGACAACCACCTCTGTTCTATCTTAGATTGAGTAGTTATCTCTTGGGTTCTTTAATCGGAATCTTCGTGGTATAGGCAGGACCTGATGGCAGCATTCAAGAGAATCCGGAAGGTCTAAACCTTGTCTGTGGTATTCTGAGTAGGATTCAATGATTGAATGACTGTGACGTGCTTCAAACCTGTAACCTACTGGGCGTTAGTGACAGACGCAAAAGAGGGATTCTATTCCGGTAGGGGAGGGAACCAACCCGGTGATTGGCAGTACTGTGACAGAGTGCGTGCATTAGCTTTCACTGCGAGGATGGGAGGTAGCCATTGACAACGGTGAAACCCTACATGAGCTTGCCATGGAAGGAGGCTTGCGTGTTTGATGAAGAAGACAGTAGGAAAGCAGAGATTCAGAAGATGGAGCATCTCCAAACCTCAACCTACTCTCCATTACTGCAATACAAGTAACCATTTCATGTTCTTTTACTTTTTACAATCAATCCTGATAATTTCTGATATCCTGACTAAGATTTACAAGATAACCATAGCTTGCTTCAAGCCGACAATCTCCGTGGGATCGACCCTTGCTCACGCAAGGTATTACTTGGACGACCCAGTGCACTTGCTGGTTAGTTGTGCGGAGTTGCAAAAGTGTGATTGCAATTTCGTGCACCAAGTTTTTGGCGCCGTTGCCGGGGATTGTTCGAGTTTGGACAACTGACGGCTTATCTTGTTGCTTAGATTAGGACTGTTTTCTTTTTGTTAGTTTAGAGTCTTTTAGTTGAGTCTAGTTTTATATTCTAAGTTTGGTGTCAATTGCATGCTTTTGTTTTTCTTTTAAAATTTTCGTTTTTGCATAGTTTTAGTCCCTTTTTGATTCATAAAAATTCTAAGTTTGGTGTCCTCTTTGTGTTTTTCTCTTAAAATTTTCGAAAATTTAGTGCTTGATTTCTAAAAATTTTAAGTTTGGTGTCTTTTTGTGTTTTTCTCTTTCCTCTTTTTAAAAATCAAATCTTTTTTTCATAAAAATTTTTCAATCATATCTTTTTAATTGCTGTTTTCAAAATCTTTTTTTTTACTAATTGATTCAGTTCTCAATTTGCTTTGATCTCATTTTCCCTTTGATTTTTTGAATTTTTTTATTTTATTTTCCTTTTGTTTTATTTTATTTTATTTTAATTTTTCGTTATTTCAAAAAAAAAAAAATAAACAAAATTTATCTCTTTGCAATTATTATCATTTCCCTTTTGTCCATCATGGACTTAAGTGGAATCAATCAGTCCAAAAGGACTCTGGAGTCATATGCTAACCCCATTACAGCTGCATATGGGAGTAGCATCTGTATACCTCCCATCAAAGCAAGCAGCTTTGAGCTAAATCCTCAACTCATTATCATAGTGCAGCAAAATTGTCAGTATTCCGGTCTTCCACAGGAAGAACCTACTGAGTTTCTGGTACAGTTTTTACAAATTGCTGACACAGTACATGATAAAGAGGTAGATCAGGATGTCTATAGACTATTACTGTTTCCATTTGCTGTAAAAGATCAAGCTAAAAGGTGGTTAAATAACCAACCTACAGCAAGCATAAAGACATGAAAACAGTTGTCAGACAAATTCCTGAATCATTTTTACCCTCCAAAGAGGATGACACAGCTAAGGCTGGACATCCAAGGCTTTAAACAAGAGGATCATGAATCCCTTTATAATGCCTGGGAGAGGTATAGAGGTATGCTAAGAAAATGTCCCTCTGAAATGTTTTCAGAGTGGGTACAGTTAGACATTTTCTACTATGGGCTTACAGAAAAAGCTCAGATGTCTTTAGACCACTCAGCTGGTGGATCTATACACATGAGGAAGACAATTGAAGAAGCTCAAGAGCTTATAGACACTGTTGCTAGAAACCAATATTTGTACTCTAGCAATGAGTTCTCTTCAGAAGAGGAAGTCATGACAATAGTCACTGACTCTAATCCTCAAGAACAGATAATGGAGCTTAATCAACAACTACTCCTGATGACTGAACAGTTAGCAGAATTTAAAGAGATGCTCCATGAAACTAAAGTTGCTAATAAAAGCATAGAACTACAGTTGAATCAAGCAAAACAGCAAATATCTAAACAGATAACTGAGGAGTGCCAAGCAGTTCAATTGAGGAGTGGAAAGACCTTGAATAACATTGTTCAAAAGAGCAAAAAGCCAAATAAGGAACAAATGACAGAGGACAACCAAACCACTGTTCAAAATCCCTCTGAGGACAGTAAGAGCCCAGAGAGGAATATTGGCGTTCAAACGCCAGAAAGGGAAGGAAAGTTGGCGTTAAACGCCCATTCCTTGCCCAGTTCTGGCGTTCAAACGCCAGAAAAGGGGGAAAAGTTGGCGTTAAACGCCCATTTTCCACCCAATTCTGGCGTCCAAACGCCAAGGGAGGATCAGACACCTGAGAGTGCTGACAGTAATCCCCCTAACAAGGCTCCTTCAACCACTTCTGTACGGAATAAACCTGCAGCATCTAAGGTTGAAGAATATCAAGCCAAGATGCCTTATCCTCAGAAACTCCGCAAAGCGGAACAGGATAAGCAATTTGCCCGCTTTGCAGACTATTTAAGGACTCTTGAAATAAAGATTCCTTTTGCAGAGGCACTTGAGCAAATACCTTCTTATGCTAAGTTCATGAAAGAGATCTTAAGTCATAAGAAGGACTGGAGGGAAACTGAAAAAGTGTTTCTCACTGAAGAATGCAGTGCAGTCATTCTAAAAAGCTTACCAGAAAAGCTTCAAGATCCTGGAAGCTTTCTGATACCATGCACATTGGAAGGCACTTACACCAAGATAGCCTTATGTGATCTTGGAGCAAGTATCAATTTAATACCTGCATCCACTATCAGAAAACTTGGGTTGATTGGAGAAGTCAAACCAACCAGGATATGCCTCCAACTTGCTGATGGCTCCATTAAACACCCATCAGGCATAATAGAGGACATGATTGTCAAGGTTGGGCCATTTGCCTTTCCAACTGACTTTGTGGTGCTGGAAATGGAGGAGCACAAAAGTGCAACTCTCATTCTAGGAAGACCTTTCCTAGCAACTGGACGAACTCTCATTGATGTACAAAAGGGGGAAGTAACCTTGAGAGTCAATGAGGATGAGTTCAAGTTGAATGCTGTAAAAGCTATGCAGCATCCAGACACACCAGAGGACTGCATGGACGCTGACATTATTGACTCTCTGGTAGAAGAGATCAATATGGCTGAAAGCCTAGAATCAGAGCTTGAGGACATCTTCAAGGATACTCAAACTGATCAGGAAGAGCCAGAGGAGGCAAAGGAATTTTCGAAAATTCCTCAGAAGGAGGAAAAACCTCCTAAGCCTGAACTCAAACCACTACCACCATCCCTGAAATATGCATTTCTAGGAGAGGGTGACACTTTTCCAGTGATTATAAGCTCTGCTTTAAATTCACAGGAAGAGGAAGCACTGATTAGAGTGCTAAGGACACACAAGACAGCTCTTGGGTGGTCCATAAGTGATCTCAAGGGTATTAGCCCAGCTAGATGCATGCACAAGATCCTGTTGGAGGATAATGCCAAACCAGTGGTCCAACCACAGAGGAGGCTAAATCCTGCCATGAAGGAGGTGGTGCAGAAAGAGGTCACTAAATTACTGGAGGCTGGGATTATTTATCCTATTTCTGATAGCCCCTGGGTGAGCCCTGTCCAAGTTGTTCCCAAAAAGGGAGGCATGACAGTGGTTCATAATGAAAAAAATGAACTGGTTCCTACAAGGACAGTCACAGGGTGGCGCATGTGTATTGACTACAGAAGACTCAATACAGCCACCAGAAAGGATCATTTTCCTTTACCATTCATAGACCAAATGCTAGAAAGACTAGCTGGTCATAATTACTACTGCTTTTTGGATGGCTACTCAGGCTACAACCAAATTGCAGTAGATCCTCAAGACCAAGAGAAAACAGCATTCACATGCCCTTCTGGAGTGTTTGCCTACAGAAGGATGCCTTTTGGTCTGTGCAATGCACCTGCAACCTTTCAGAGGTGCATGCTCTCTATCTTCTCAGATATGGTAGAGAAATTCCTGGAAGTCTTCATGGATGACTTTTCAGTATATGGAGACTCATTTAGCTCCTGTCTTAACCACCTATCACTTGTCCTGAAAAGATGCCAAGAAACTAACCTGGTTTTAAACTGGGAGAAATGTCACTTTATGGTGACTGAAGGAATTGTCCTTGGGCACAAAATTTCAAGCAGGGGGATAGAGGTGGATAAGGCAAAGGTAGAGGTAATTGAAAAATTACCACCACCTGCCAATGTTAAGGCAATCAGAAGCTTTCTGGGGCATGCAGGATTCTATAGAAGGTTTATCAAGGATTTTTCGAAAATTGCTAAACCTTTGAGTAACCTGTTAGCTGCTGACACGCCATTTGTGTTTGACACACAGTGTTTGCAGGCATTTGAGACCCTGAAAGCTAAACTGGTCACAGCACCAGTCATCTCTGCACCAGATTGGACATTACCATTTGAATTAATGTGTGATGCCAGTGATCATGCCATTGGTGCAGTGTTGGGACAAAGGCATAACAAACTTCTGCATGTCATTTATTATGCTAGCCGTGTTCTAAATGATGCACAGAAGAATTACACAACCACAGAAAAAGAGTTGCTTGCAGTGGTCTATGCCATTGACAAGTTTAGATCCTACTTAGTGGGATCAAAGGTGATTGTGTACACTGACCATGCTGCTCTTAAATACTTACTCACAAAGCAGGATTCAAAACCCAGGCTTATAAGATGGGTGTTGCTTCTGCAAGAGTTTGATATAGAAATAAGAGACAGAAAAGGGACAGAGAATCAAGTAGCTGATCATCTGTCCAGAATAGAACCAGTAGCTGGGGCGTCCCTCCCTTCTACTGAGATCTCTGAGACTTTCCCAGATGAGCAACTCTTTGCCATCCAGGAAGCTCCATGGTTTGCAGACATTGCAAATTATAAAGCTGTAAGGTTCATACCCAAGGAGTACAGCAGTGTGCAAAGAAAGAAATTAATTTCAGATGCCAAGTACTACCTTTGGGATGAACCATATCTCTTTAAGAGATGTGCTGACGGAGTGATCCGCAGGTGTATACCCAGAGAAGAAGCACGAAGGATCCTATGGCACTGCCATGGATCACAGTATGGAGGACATTTTGGAAGTGAGCGAACAGCCACTAAAGTTCTCCAGTGCGGCTTCTACTGGCCTACTCTCTATAAAGATTCCCGAGAGTTTGTGCGTAACTGTGACAGTTGCCAAAGAGCTGGTAACCTGCCTCACGGATATGCCATGCCTCAACAAGGAATATTAGAGATAGAATTGTTTGATGTATGGGGAATTGATTTCATGGGACCATTCCCACCATCATATTCAAACACTTACATTCTGGTGGCAGTGGACTATGTATCTAAGTGGGTAGAAGCAATTGCTACACCCACTAATGATACCAAAACCGTGCTGAAATTTCTCCAGAAAAACATTTTCAGCAGGTTTGGCGTCCCCAGAGTGCTAATCAGTGATGGGGGCATTCATTTCTGCAATAAACAGCTATACTCTGCTATGGTTAGATATGGAATCAGCCATAAAGTGGAAACTCCGTATCATCCGCAGATAAATGGGCAAGCTGAAGTCTCTAACAGAGAACTAAAAAGAATCCTAGAACGGACTGTGATAGCCCGAAGAAAGGATTGGGCAAAGAGCTTGGATGATGCTCTGTGGGCATACAGAACAGCATTCAAGACTCCTATAGGCACCTCTCCATACCAACTGGTGTATGGGAAGGCCTGTCATTTGCCTGTGGAACTGGAACACAAAGCCTACTGGGCAACCAGATTCCTAAACATGGATGCACAGTTAGCTGGTGAGAAAAGACTGCTCCAGCTAAATGAGCTAGAGGAGTTCAGACTCAATGCCTTTGAAAATGCAAAAATTTATAAGGAAAAGGCAAAGAAATGGCATGACAAGAGATTGTCAACCAGAGTCTTTGAGCCAGGACAAAAAGTTCTGCTCTTCAACTCCAGGCTCAAACTGTTTCCAGGAAAGCTCAAATCCCGGTGGAGGGGTCCGTATGTGATTACAGGAGTATCACCATATGGATATGTTGAGCTTCAGGATATTGATTCTGACAAGAAGTTCATTGTTAATGGACAGAGAATTAAGCACTATCTTGAAGGAAATTTTGAGCAGGAATGCTCAAAATTGAGACTTGAGTGATTCTCAATGAAAGTCCAGCTAAAGACAGTAAAGAAGCGCTTGCTGGGAGGCAACCCAGTCATTAGAAAGTTGTATGAATTGTTCTTACAGAGGCAAGTATCAAAAATGAAGGAATTCACAGAGTTACAGAAGGATTCAGCTCAAAAAGCAGAGAAAAAGAGCTTACTGGCGAAAAAATGCCAGTAAGGGGCATTTTGGGCGTTAAACGCCAGAATGGGTACCATTCTGGGCGTTTAACGCCAGGAATGGTGCCATTTTGGGCGTTAAACGCCAGAATGGGCACCATTCTGGGCGTTTAACGCCAGGTGTGCAGCATCCTGGGCGTTTTAGAAAAACGCCCAGTGATGAAGAATTTCTGGCGTTTAACGCCAGCCAGGGTACCTGGCTGGGCGTTAAACGCCCAAGTGGGGCAACAGATGGGCGTTAAACGCCAGAATGAGTGCCATTCTGGGCGTTTAACGCCAGCTTGGTGGGGGGACCACAATTTTGTTTTCAAATCATATTTTTTCAAACTTTCCTTTTCTCACCCATACTTTTCTACAAAATCACACTTCAATCATTCATCATTCACTTTCAAATCTTCAAAAATCAAAACTTTTTTTTTAAATTTATTTCAAATCAATTACAAACATTGTTCAAAAATTTCACCCTTTTCTCAATTTCTTCTCATATCTTCTCAAATCTCCTTTCAAATTCCTCTTTTTTTTCGAAAACTCCCTTCCCCACCTTATAAATACACGTTTGTTCCCCTCTTCCAACCACACCATTCGAATTTTCTCTTCCTCCCCCTCTCTTCTCTCTTTTATTTTGCTTGAGGACAAGCAAACCTCTAAGTTTGGTGTGCTTTTCCGTGATCACTAAGCCAAAGTTCATCAATATCATGGCTCCTAAGGGAAAACAAACCAATTTAAGAGGCAAGAAAGAGAATAATCCAAAGAATCTTTGGAATGAAGAGAAGTTCTTAACCAAAGAACATGAAGACCATTATCATAAAATAATGGGTCTGAGGTCAGTGATCCCGGAAGTTAAATTTGATCTGAAAGAAGATGAATATCCGGGGATCCAAGAGCAAATTCGAAACAGAGGATGGGAAGTTCTAACCAATCCTGAAACAAAGGTTGGAAGGAACATGGTTCAGGAATTCTACTCAAATCTGTGGCTAACAGATAAGCAGAGAATGACTGGAACTGCTTACCATACCTATAGAACCATGGTCAGAGGGAAAGTTATATACTTCCATCTGGACAAAATAAGAGAAATCTTCAAGTTGCCTCAACTGCAAGATGATCCTGATTCCTTTAATAGGAGGATGGTGAGAGTAGATAAGGGGTTGGATCAAGTTCTAGAGGACATATGCCTCCCTGGAACTAAGTGGATAACCAACTCTAAGGGTGTCCCAAACCAACTCAAGAGGGGAGACCTCAAACCAATTGCAAGAGGTTGGCTAGACTTTATTGGGCGTTCCATATTGCCCACTAGCAACCGTTCTGAGGTCACCATCAAGAGAGCAGTGATGATTCATTGCATCATGCTTGGAAAAGAAGTGGAGGCTCATCATCTGATTGCCTGTGAGATCTACACAATTGCAAATAGGAATTCCACTGTAACCAAATTGGCTTACCCAAGCTTGATCTCCTTGCTCTGTAAAGAGGCTGGGGTGAAGATAGAAGAAGATGAACTCATACCCATAGAACATCCAATCACCAAGAAGACAATGGAAGGAACAAGAGAAGCAAGGGCGTGAAATTCAAGAGATGAAACGCCAAAAGCTCTCCTCTCAAGCTGAGGGAGCATCCACTTCTCAAAATCAAGGTTGTTGAGTCCTAACTCTGTGAACACCTCTATCATTAGGAGCCTATTTTTTTCGTTTTTGTTCTTGTTTTTCTATTTCTAGTCTCATCTTATATCTATATTTGAGTCTTAGTTCATAATTAATAAAGTTTATGCCTTAAAGCTATGAATGTCCTATGAATCCATCACCTCTCTTAAAAGAAAAATGCTTTAATCACAAAAGAACAAGAAGTACAGGGTTTCGAAATTTGTCTCTGAAACTAGTTGAATTAGTTTGATGTGGTGACAATACTTTTTGTTTTCTGAATGAATGCTTGAACAGTGCATATGTCTTTTGAATTTGTTGTTTTAAGAATGTTAAAATTGTTGGCTCTTGAAAGAATGAGGAGAAAGAGAACTGTTATTGAGGATCTGAAAAATCATCAAATTGATTCTTGAAGCAAGAAAAGCAGTGAAAAAAAAAATTTCGAAAAAAAAGAAAGAAAAAGAAAAAGAAAAGAAAAAAAAAGAGAAGGAAATAAAGTTGTGATCCAAGGCAACAAGAGTGTGCTTAAGAACCCTGGACACCTCTAATTGGGGACTTTAGCAAAGCTGAGTCACAATCTAAAAAAGGTTCACCCAATTATGTGTCTGTGGCATGTATGTATCCGGTGGTAATACTGGAAGACAGAGTGCTTTGGGCCACAGCCAAGACTCATATACTAGCTATGTTCAAGAATCAATATACTTAACTAGGAGAATCAATAACACTATCTGAGTTCTGAGTTCTTATAGATGCCAATCATTCTGAACTTCAAACTTTGATATTTTGGAGTCTATAGTATGTTCTCTTCTTTTTATCCTATTTTGATTTTCAGTTGCTTGGGGACAAGCAACAATTTAATTTTGGTGTTGTGATGAGCGGATAATTTGTATGCTTTTTGGCATTGTTTTTAGTATCTTTTAGTTAGTTTTTAGTATATTTTTATTAGTTTTTAATTAAAATTCACTTTTCTGGACTTTACTATGAGTTTGTGTGTTTTTCTGTGATTTCAGGTATTTCTGACTGAAATTGAGGGTCCTGAGCAAAATCTGATCCA
This sequence comes from Arachis stenosperma, assembly GCF_014773155.1. Taxonomy (NCBI): domain Eukaryota; kingdom Viridiplantae; phylum Streptophyta; class Magnoliopsida; order Fabales; family Fabaceae; genus Arachis; species Arachis stenosperma. Next base: position 134,512,553 of record NC_080385.1, read on the forward strand.
GAGACTGAAAAGGACTGCAGATGCTGTTGGATTCTGACCTCCCTGCACTCGAAGTGGATTTTCTGGAGCTACAGAAGCCCAATTGGCGCGCTCTCAACGGCATTGGAAAGTAGACATCCTGGGCTTTCCAGCAATATATAATAGTCCATACTTTGCCCAAGATTTGATGGCCCAAACCGGCGCTCAAAGTCACCTACAGAAATTCCAGCGTTAAACGCCGGAACTGGCATAAAATTTGGAGTTAAACGCCCAAACTGGCATGAAAGCTGGCGTTTAACTCCAGAAAAGGTCTCTACACGAAATTCCTTCATTGCTCAGCCCAAGCACACACCAAGTGGGCCCGGAAGTGGATTTTTCTGTCATTTACTCATTTCTGTAAACCTTAGGACACTAGTTTACTACTTATAGGATCTTTTGACATTGTATCCGTACCTTATGACCCCATAACATTTTGTACACGTTTCTTTCCACAGTATGAGCCTCTAAACCCCATGGTTGGGGGTGAGGAGCTCTGCTGTGTCTTGATGGATTAATGCAATTACTACTGTTTCTTATTCAATCATGCTTGCTTCGATTCTAAGATAACACTTGTTCTTAATCCGGATGAATGTGATGATCCGTGACAATCATCATCATTCTCAACTATGAACACGTGCCTGACAACCACCTCTGTTCTATCTTAGATTGAGTAGTTATCTCTTGGGTTCTTTAATCGGAATCTTCGTGGTATAGGCAGGACCTGATGGCAGCATTCAAGAGAATCCGGAAGGTCTAAACCTTGTCTGTGGTATTCTGAGTAGGATTCAATGATTGAATGACTGTGACGTGCTTCAAACCTGTAACCTACTGGGCGTTAGTGACAGACGCAAAAGAGGGATTCTATTCCGGTAGGGGAGGGAACCAACCCGGTGATTGGCAGTACTGTGACAGAGTGCGTGCATTAGCTTTCACTGCGAGGATGGGAGGTAGCCATTGACAACGGTGAAACCCTACATGAGCTTGCCATGGAAGGAGGCTTGCGTGTTTGATGAAGAAGACAGTAGGAAAGCAGAGATTCAGAAGATGGAGCATCTCCAAACCTCAACCTACTCTCCATTACTGCAATACAAGTAACCATTTCATGTTCTTTTACTTTTTACAATCAATCCTGATAATTTCTGATATCCTGACTAAGATTTACAAGATAACCATAGCTTGCTTCAAGCCGACAATCTCCGTGGGATCGACCCTTGCTCACGCAAGGTATTACTTGGACGACCCAGTGCACTTGCTGGTTAGTTGTGCGGAGTTGCAAAAGTGTGATTGCAATTTCGTGCACCATACACCCTCCTCAACATCAATTGCAACCGTCTTGGAAGGAGGCTCTATGTTTTGACTTTCCCATGGATGTTCAGCATCTCCTAAGTCTTCAACCAATTCTTCTTCTTCAATAATTCCGGCTTCCTCTACTTGTTCCAGTACAAAGTCATGCTCCGTACTGTTCACTGGAGTTTCTAGTATCTTCTTCATACTACGTTCTTCATTAGATTGTCCACATAAAGCCATGGGGGTTCCTTGAGTGTCCGAACGTCGGGAAGCTAATTGACTCATTATTGCTTGCCCCAATTGATGAATGGTTGCCTAAAATCGATCCACTATTTTCTTGAAACGATCCTTTGTCTTTTGATGTACTCGGCTTTCATAAATAGGATCATAGTGCTCTTGGATTGATGGATATGGAGATGGTGAATATTGAAGTGGTGGTTTTTGTGAGTAATTGGGTTGGAATTGGGGTGGTTCTATATATGGTTCATATGGCTCATAAGGTGGTTGGTATGGTGGTTGAGGGTTAGGGTCATACGGAGGTGAATGGTGGTAGTGGGCTTGTGAATGTGGTGGTTCAAAGTTGTGTTGAGGAGAGGGTTTATAGGCATATGATGGTGGTTGTTGATAGTTCATTGGAGGTGGTTGTTGCCATGAGGGTTGATCAAATCCTTGTGGCTCCTCCCATCTTTGATTGTTCCAACCTTGATGCCTGTTCTCATTGTAATTTCTTCTTCCTGCAACATAATTGTAACCAGACTCATAGCCAAAGGGGTGAGAGTTTATAGTAGCAAACAAAAATTAAAACAAAAAATAAAAACAAATTGAAATTAAAAGGTTATTTTAATTTTTTTTTTAAATTTAAAAATTAAATTTTGAAATTTTGAAATCTGAAATTTGAAATTTTGAATTTTAAATTTTTTTGAAACTTTGAATTTTGAAATTTTGAAAATTGAAATTTAAATATTGAATTTTGAAATTTGATTTTTTTGAAATAAGATAAGATAAGATAAAAATTTTAAAATAAAAACCAATAACCTCTTAATTTACGAAAAAGCAAAAATAAAAACAAAAATAAAAACAAATAAACAAGCAAAAATAAAATATTTACAATAACCAATAATAAGGCACACGTTTGCAATTCCCCGAAAATGGCGCCATTTTGACATTGGGATTTTTGCCAGTAAAGAATTTCATAAAAACAGTCGCGTTGTAGATATAGTCTCTAAACCAACAGAAATCCCTTCGTACAAACGTTTTGGTTATCACAAGTAACAAACCCCTTAAAAATTGTTAATCGAGTATTTAAACCTCGGGTCGTCTTCTCAAGGAATTGCAGGGAGGTATGTTCTTATTATTGGTTATGAGTTGTAAATTGGGGTTTAGGAGGTAAGGAGGGAATATGTTGAATGACAAATAAAATAAAATAAAATAAAAACAATAAAATCTCTTGGCAAGGTATAAGAAATTGGAAGTCCAAACCGAATTATCCTTATCAATGATAATAAAAATTGAATCTTAATTTCACTTAGTTAACCCTTACTTAAAGCAGAGGAAGGTCAAGTGACTAATTAGTTTGATCTTCAAATCCGAGTTAATTCCTAAGAAAAGATTGGGATTATTGAAGTTCAATTCAATTAGAGGAGATAACAATTATCAATTATGCTGTTGAGTTGGATAACTTCCTGAGTTACTGATTTCTTAACCAAAACCAAAAGGAAAGGAAATTGAAGCTACTGGAATAAAAATGCCTTCAGATGGGAAGCAATAATCATGTAAATAAAAGAAAGCAATAATAACTGAAATACCTCAAATAATATTAATTCAAAGAAAATCATAACATGAAAGCCATAAGCCAATTGAGATGTAAATAAGAAATGGAGTAATAAAATAAAATAAATAAAAGTAGAAAATACTTCAAGGGAACATTGAACCTAGGATTTAGAGTCACTCCTAAAACTAAGAGAAGTCCTAAATCCTAATCCTAAGAGAGAGGAGAGAACCTCTCTCTCTAAAACTACATCTAAAACATGAAAAGTGAAATATGAGAGCTTGATTATGAATGGATGTATTCCCCCACTTTATAGCCTCTAATATGTGTTTTTTGGGCAGCAAACTGGGTAAAAAACAGTCCAGAATTCGCTGGTTTCGAATTTTGCCACGCTGGTATTTTGTCACTGCGATGCGGCCGCATGGAGCACGCGGTCGCGTCACCTAGCATCAGGGCAACTATGGCATATCAAATCGAAGCCCCGGACGTTAGCTTTTCAACGCAACTGAAACCGCGTCATTTGGACCTCTGTAGCTAAAGTTATAGCCGTTTGAGTGCGAAGAGGTCAGGCTGGACAGCTTAGCAATTTCTCCAAATTATTGTATTCCTTCCACTTTTGCATGCTTCCTTTCCATCCTCTGAGCCATTCTTGCCCTATAATCTCTGAAAACACTTAACACACATATCAAGGCATCTAATGGTAATAAGAGATGATTAATATTAGCAAATATAAGTCTAAAGAAACATGTTTTCAATCAAAGCGCATAATTAGGAAGGCAAATGTAAAACCATGCAAATAGTATGAATAAGTGGGTAAAGAGTAGATAAAAACCACTCAATTGAGCACAAGATAAACTATAAAATAGTGGTTTATCACCCACCTCTTGAACGTTCCCACCAGATCGGTGAATGGCTCCGATATGGCAGCAGCGGGAGTGAATCGAGCGCTTCTATTGGTGGTGGTGGTGATGGAGGAGAGGGAGGAGGGGAAGTGGAAGAAGCCGGAGAAGAAGAGGAAGAAAATGAAGAGGAGAGGAGGAAGAAAATGAACCAGCATCCCTTTGGTGTTCCTTCCCCTCCCCCTTCGTATACCCTTTCCCTCCCCCCAAACGCGTTTTCTTTTATTTTTTTAAATTTTATAATTTTTTTTATTAAAGTAGGGGTAGTTTAGGAATAAATTAAAAAAATTTATTAGAAAGGACGATTTTAAAATGAAATGCAACATTAAAGACGATTTTAAGTCAAAAATTACATCAGGGACGGTTTCGATCTGACCCTCAGGGACCAAAATAGTACTTATCCCTTATCATTACTAGCTCTTTATTTAGCCTTGACTGACTAGTAGTAGTTTGCACACATATGAAAGGTCAAGGTAATGTCGTGATGGAAGATGGTAAGTTTAATGTCATAATGAAAGTTGGTTTTAGAGAATCGATGATCCTACAACCTCTGCCTTCCGATCTTCCTCGGCGCTAGTAAAACACATTTAATGCAAACAAGTAAAGCACAAATAATATTCATGTATAACAGGTAAATCAACTAGCATTTAGACATATTATTCAAATAAGCATAACTCAAGTAATCAAAGCAAACAAGCATGTAAAAGATGCATATGATGAATGTCTATCCTATTAGGCTCATGATATCACTTGTCGGTTCAAAATGCCAACCCGACACATCTCCGAGGATGTCGCCTTTCTGTCATGCCAGGGATATAGTGCCCTACACACTATTGACTCATGGATATAGTGTCCGACATACTCTTTCGGGTTATAATGCCCAATTTCAGACTTGCGGCAGAAAGATTATGTGAGCGGGAGACTGCCTCAGTCCTCACATCTTAACGTAGGCGGGAGACTGCCTCGACCCCTACGCCAGCACCACTACCTCGACAAGTGGGAGATTGCCACATCCCTTGCCCGAGTAACATAGCAACTTACCAAAACAATGCGTGTCACGTGAGCAATAGACTGCCACAACCCTCACATCCAAACGTAGGCGAGAGAATGCCACAGTCGCTACGATGGAGAACAATGCATGTCACAATCACATAATCCATCTCAGAGGCCACTGCTCATAGCACACTTCCATTCATACTCATTCCACTAACCATAATCATTAATTTCAAGTTCCAATCTCATCGTCCATCATCAATATCTCAAGTTTATCATCAACCTAGCTCCCCATTAGTTCACAAGACAAATCCACCCAACTGACATACCAAGCCTAAGTCACTATCTTCTATAACCAGTATATAAATCCACTAATCTCAAATAATAAACACATCTATACTAGTCTTAAGGCCTAATTACTAGCCACAAGTCTTAATGAGAAGTTAAGGAAGTTTGAAAAGTTAGAGAACCCTTAGAAGTGAAGAAAAACACATTTTCAGCAAAACAGGAGTCTCGCGCATGCAAGCCCTCTGTCCGCGTACGCAGGGGTATGAAAATGGGTGGGCGCGTACTAGACACCCTGCTCGCGTACCCGAGTGTTTCAACCCAAATGGAATGCTCGCGTCGCGTGTTAAAAATCCGCATACACAAGCCAGTGCCCGCGTACGCGAAAGCACTTGGCAGTGGCCAATGCTCGCGTCGCGTGCACAATGTCTCGTACGCAAGCCTTAGCAGACTTAGAAAAATGTTAAAGCTGCAGAAATCAAATTTTTATACCAAACTTCAAACGCTCATAACTTCCTCTACAAACTCCATTTTCCTCAAACTTGACATCATTTTAAAGCTCTTAATATCATTGTTAATTTAAAATAAAATCCAATCAATTTCAAAAACCAAGGATCAAGTTATGATCGGTCAAAGTTTACCAAAAATAGGTTTTTACCAAAAGTGACCATTCTCTAGTTTTCCAAAACTTTCAAAACTAAACCAAAACAAAACCTACTCAATTCAGTACAAACCACTACTGCACATTACATTTTACTATTCTATTTCACTTCAATCAACTCTACCTCTATTTCACTCAATCTTTCCACCATGATTCAACAAAAATAACAATTCCCAACTCAAGATCTCAATTATCAATAATTTGCACAATTTTACTCATCATAAACATCATTCATCATATCTCACCATAAATCCTCATAATTATCATTATTCAATCTTAATCTCAATAATTAACGCCATTCACCAACAACAACATCATAACTCATCAATATCCTTCATCAATCATCATAATTATAAACAACACCAATACTCATCATATTATTATCATACATCATATATCACATATTCCAACACTCCATATCATCTTCTTCATCATCAAGCATAAAATTACACATAATTAATTATGCACCAACATCATTCAATCTTATTTTAGAGTCCACTAGCCTAAGTGTCCAGAAACATTACATATTACATAAAGAAAATCGAAATCATACCTTGGCCGATTTCCACACAACTCAAAACACCAAGCTCAATCTTAAATCTCCAAAACCGTCAAGCTCACTCCAACAAACACCAAATCTCAATTTAACATCATATAATATACAAAACATCACTAGGACTAACCCAAAATATCAAACCACAAGAGATGCTAGATCACCCTTAAACAACAAAAACACAATAGTCTACTAAAAAATAAAACTCAAATGCAAAAATGTTAGGGCAGGAAACTGGAGTGAGAGTTTTGAGTTTCTACCTACAAACCTTAGTTAGAAATATCGGATTTGATGAGAGTTTCGTGTGGTCGCAAACGGCTCGTCAATTGGTGTTCCGTAGCTCAAGATATGGCCAAAAGAAGGAGGAGATGAATAGTGCAACCCTCTTCTTCCTCTCTTCTCTCAACTTAGCACCTCCCCTCTCTTGTTTGTGCTGAAAGTGGCTAGGTTGGCCACTTAAATATGAATATATATGTTGGGCTTGGGTCCAACTTGGGCCCAGTCTAACCCGTTAGCGTTTTAGGTCTGTTTGGTCCACTTTAGTCAAAACCTTTAAAATTAGTGCTCGATTTTCAATTCTAAATTATTTTTGTCCTTTCAAAATAATAAATTCAATTTCTAAAATCTTATTTTTCTCAATACGCGGTACCGGTCAGACTAGAGCTAATACTGACGGCTTAAGTGGCGGTACACATTTTTACAAAAACTTTTCATAAAAAAAACATTTTCCCACTCAAATTATTAGGTCTGTTTTCCCTTTTATTTAAAATATCATTTCTATATTTTTGTCTTTCAAAAAAATTATTTTAAAACTTATTTTCTTAACCGGTCAGACTAGAGCTAATACTGACGGCTTAAGTGGCGGTACACATTTTTACAAAAACTTTTCATAAAAAAAACATTTTCCCACTCAAAAAATTCATTGAATTCAAATTTTACCTTTTTATTTTCAAAATATCATTTCTATATTTTTGAATCTATTCCGGACAGTTAAAAAATTATTTTATTAAAACAGTTATTCCGGTTCTTACAACTTTGCAGTTAATGTATTTTGTACTATGTTCCTTCATCATTGTAGCTTTTGCCTTTGAATCAAATGAAAGATTTATCAAGGAAATCTCCTTGCAAAAGTGAAGGTGGCAGCAGCTCCAAACAGATTGAAGATCCCTCATGTCCATTGCTACAACACAGGCAAGCAGCTTTGAATAGAGTGAAAGGCTCACTTGACTGCTCTCAATTGGAGATTAACTAGCATTTACATCCATCGTGATTCCACCATTTTATGTATTTTAATGAATTAATTACAAAAGATTGAAAAAATTGGCAAAACACAGGCCAAATATTTAATATCAACTGTACTATAGGCATTGATTCATTGTTGTAGTAGAAGTTATCTGTAATATATTATCTTGAGGAAGCTTATCCTCTTATAGAAAATATTAAATTCATACGTGTAACCAAAGTATGATCTTTGTCAAATACATTTAAACATTTATAGGCATTGATTCATTGTTGTAGTAGAAGTTATCTGTAATGTATTATCTTGAGGAAGCTTATCCTCTTATAGAAAATATTAAATTCATACGTGTAACCAAAGTATGATCTTTGTCAAATACATTTAAACTTTTTCCGTCAATTTTCATTAGTTTTAATCAAAACTCTAGTTTATAGATTGATTCATTTGCGAAATATAAAAACAGAATCATATGAAGCATGTAACATTATTAGTTCAATTCAAAATGATACACGATTCTCGTTCATGCAGTTAGCTTATCATTTAGTTGGGGAAGAAGTGAAGAACTATAAAAACTCCCTTTTGTTCTGAGATTCCAACAATACTCATCATCAAATAGAAACTCAGAATAAATTGTATTAAGAATCAGAATAATATATGTTATCTTCTTTTTATCAATTATAACAACATTAGTACTGGTCGTTTTTAAAAGAATCAACTAAAAAACGAAAATATCACATAATCGAAATAAAGATAATAAAATGAGTCAAGGCAACACCAAATCATATGAATTGCTGCAAGTTCTTCTTTAATATCTACGTTGCATATACAAAACTTCAAGATACAAATATGCATGACAACGATAAATTCAAATTCAACAATGGCACAAGATTAGTTGTTTACACAAAAGTTCACTAATTTTGTACTTCAAATTCAACAATGGCACAAAAGACACACACACACACTAAGCCATTTTGTTTAATTATTCTTAACTTTGTTTGAAAACAACAACACAAGTAATAGAGCTTCTTCAGCAACAACACCTATAATCATCTCATCATCATCATCATTAATCATTAAAACTAATCAGTACCCTCAACAACATTCTTGCTATAATAATGGTTCCAATCTTCTTCATCAACATTCCTTTGTCTTCAATTACCACACTCTATCAAGGTCAAAAGACACACACTGAATAAAATCGTAGAAGACTTACAGGAAGGAAGAACGGCGAACAGCAAAGAGGCTGACGGACGAGCTGCGATGACGACCGGCGAAAATGCTACTACAATGGCGATGAAGACCGGGCTAGAAGCAGCGATGTTCAGGCTGCGACGAAGAAAGGCAACGATTCTGCCTCAGCCCTTAGGCAGACACGGCGACTTTGTGATGAGGCCGTGAGAGTGAAAGACCGCGGCGGTAAGAGGAGAAGTCCAAAAAGAACCGTTTATGACCACAAATAAAAAAAGAAAAAGAACTGTTAAAGATGAATCATGTTTTGGTTTGATCAATGCTACGTGTCGAGCATTAATTGATAGAACTAATGTGTCTTTAAAAAAAGATGTTTCTTATGTCTTTATCTGAGTGGCGCCCTCCAACACTAATCTAATTGCAACTTGCAAGGCCATCTGACTGACTTCTATATATTAACAATATGCATTATTAGTTCACCCTAATTTTACATTTAACTTATCACTCTAGCTATACATCCAAGTTTTTTTTGGAAACCATGTCCAACCAAGTTGGGCCAAATTCAACAAAAACCACTTTCATTACACCAGCGTGTACACACGCGCTTCACTAATGCAAACATATCCTTCTTCGTCTTCGCGTTTCTTTTTCTTCTTCTTTGCGTTATTCCTTCTTCTTCTTCTTCTTCTTCTTCTTCACATTCCTCTTTCTTCTTTTTCATGTGTTTTCTCTCAATCATTGTTCTTTTATTGCTGCTGTTGTTGCTGTATTTTTTCTTTTCTCCTTAGTTTAATTGAGGTTTATATGGATTCAGAAATAAATTCGATGTGTTTTATTGATGATTGAGTCTTTTTTATTACTTGTTCAAAACTGAACTAATTTCGATTCATTTATTTGTTAATTGAGGTTCACCTGATGTTGCTGATAAGTATTGACTAAAATTTTTATTATTCCTTAAGTAATTTCGGTTTATTTCTTAGTTTGATTGAGGTTCATTTGATCCAGAAATAAATTTGATGTATTTTTGTTGATGATTGGGTCTTTTTTTATTACTTGTTCAAAACTGAACTAATTTTGATTCATTTGTGTGTTAATTGAGATTCGCCTGATACTGCTGTTAAGTATTGAACAAGTTTTTTATTTCCTAAGTAATTTCGGTTCATTTCTTAGTTTATTATTTGAGGTTCATTTGGATCCAGAAATGGATTGGATATGTTTTTGTTGATGATTGAGTCTTTTTGACTACTTGTTCAAAACTGAACTAATTTCGGTTCATTTGTGTGTTAATTAAGGTTCATTTGATGCTACTGTTAAGTATTGACCAAATTTTTTATTCCTTGAGTAGTTTTGGTTTGTTTCTTAGTTTATTTGAGGTTCATTTAGATCCAGAAATAATTTCGATGTATTTTTATTGATGATTAAGTCTTTTTGACTGCTTGTTCAAAACTGAACTAATTGAATGGAATGAAGTGGGATCTAATACAATTGAATAAAGTTATAATGAATAATTTTATTCTTTGCTAAAAAATTTGCTCATAGTTATTAGCAGCATCAAATGGACCTCAATTAACACATAAATGAACCAAAATTAGTTTAGTTTTGAGCAAGTAGTAAAAAAAACTCAATCATCAACAAAACACGCATCGAATTCATTTATGGATCCAAATGAACCTCAATTAATAAACTAAGAAATGAACCGAAATTACTCAAGGAATAAAAAACTTAGTCAATACTTAACAGCAACATGAAGTGAACCTCAATTAACACACAAATGAAACAAAATATAGTGAGGATGACGAATTTAGTGTTACAATGTTGCAAAATCTACTAGTATATCTGACAGTAATGTCTGACGCTAAATTGAACAATAATCAACATTTTTCTTCTAGTGAGTGATACTATATATTATTTTAGGATCAAGTTATTCTAAAGAAAAGAAGTTGATAAAGTGAAAATAAAGGTTTGATCATTCTTTAATCGGACTCACATGATGTATTCTCATATTCTGTTGTTTATATGTAATTTTTATATTTTTGCCTAAAAAGTTGTTAATTTCACAAAATTTATTGTTAAAATATGAAAAAAGTAATATTTTGAAAACTTAGTTAAGACTTATTAGTTACAAACTTACAATTCATTTATTTATCTACACTACTAGAAAACTAATTATTACAGACGGATATTTCTAACAGATTTATTCCACGAAAATACAGACAGAATTTGTGAGGAATTTTTCGTCGGAAAAGAAAGAAAATGAATTAGCATAAATTACAGATGAAAAAGAGAATCCATTGATAATTCTGTTGGAAATATTAATTTATTTTCATGAAAAATAGTTACCTACGAAAAATTCGTCTGTAATTAAATGAACAAAGATGTTGTGTTTTATTGAATTATTATGGACAGAAAATCTATCCGTAATTTAAAATATTGAATTAAAATATTCTGTCAGAAATATTGAGTTAAACCTAACTCTACCCCTATCCTCTCGAGCTCCATTCACACTCCAAACGAGTTTCATAGTAATCTTCCTCGTCATCTAGCTCCATTCACACTCCAAACCTTTCTCCTCAGCGTCTTCATCCACCACATTCTTCCCCCAATCTTCATCCAAATCATCACTGCCACAATTACCATCATCAACATCTTTGGGACTTCCATCATTCTCGTGGTCGTCAATCATCGCTGTTTCCCATGCTGCCCCTTCTCTTTCCCTTTTTTACGAGTACAAACCCTAATCCTCCTTCAGTGACTTTTTTCTTCTATTCAAACCCAACACCGATGGTGAGTATTTGAATTTTCTACTATATTTTCTTCCAGTTTTTGATACAATAAAATTCTATTATTACAATGTAATTTTCATGTCGTGTTAGTTTAATTACTGCTTGATTTCATTTTCGATTTGGGATTAAGCTAGCGTTGGCCTTTGTTTTTGTGATTTATTTGGTTGCTGTGATGAATTTTTTATTTAATCAAAGCATTTGGAATTATGCACGTAAGTTGTTTGATGAAAAGCCTCGAAAATAAGATGGGTCAGTCCTGTCCCCATTAATATTTTAGTTGGAGGGTATATTTTCAACAAGTTCCAAGAACAATGAGTCTTTGTATTGAGTTGGCGTTGCAAATTAGATGTTGTTGACCAAACAAATTATAATTGCAAGAGCAAATAAAGGGTGATGGTTCATGAAGCATTCACTTTAATAATGTTCTGGTTATGATAATATTACATTATATCATATATAAAAAGAGAGTTTAGTTCATTAACCCTGCACAATTACTCTACCATCTATCAAGTGAAGTTGTCCATCAATAATGGGTTGGGGTTTGAAGACATTTAAATGATCATTTCTTATTTGGAGCCTTTTCTTTATTAGTTTATCTTATTCTAAGAAATTTCATTTTGAAAATGGTAAACATTACTTTTTATCATCATTATTAGATCTAATCATATGTAAGTCATTTAATTTTCTTTGATCTGTTCCATTTATGCAGCTCCAAAGTTCAAGTTTGTGAAAGAAGCAACCTTGGCACCACCAATATTATATTATGATTATATAATAATTGGTGGAGAAACATGCGGTTGTTGATGAGCGGATAATTTATACGCTTTTTGGCATTGTTTTTAGTATGTTTTTAGTATGATTTAGTTAGTTTTTAGTATATTTTTATTAGTTTTTAATTAAAATTCACTTTTTCTGGACTTTACTATGAGTTTGTGTGTTTTTTTGTGATTTCAGGTATTTTCTGGCTGAAATTGAGGGACCTGAGCAAAAAATCTGATTCAGAGGCTGAAAAGGACTGCAGATGCTGTTGGATTCTGACCTCCCTGCACTCGAAGTGGATTTTCTGGAGCTACAGAAGCCCAATTGGCGCGCTCTCAACGGCGTTGGAAAGTAGACATCCTGGGCTTTCCAGAAATATATAATAGTCCATACTTTGCCCGAGATTTGATGGCCCAAACCGGTGTTGCAAATCAGCTTCAAAATTCCCAGCGTTTAACGCTGGAACTGGCATAAAAATTGGAGTTAAACGCCCAAACTGGCACAAAAGCTGGCGTTTAACTCCAGGAAGAGTCTCTACACGAAAATACTTCAATGCTCAGCCCAAGCACACACCAAGTGGGCCCGGAAGTGGATTTTTCTGTCATTTACTCATTTCTGTAAATCCTAGGTTACTAGTTCACTATTAATAGGATCTTTTGACATTGTATCTGTACCTCATGACACTTTACACGTTTCTCATTGTATCTTCTACAGCATGAGTCTCTAAACCCCATGGTTGGGGGTGAGAAGCTCTGCTGTGTCTTGATGGATTAATGCAATTACTACTGTTTCTTATTCAATCGTGCTTGCTTCGTTCTAAGATATCACTTGTTCTTAACCCGGATGAATGTGATGATCCGTGACACTCATCATATTCTCAACTATGAACGCGTGCCTGACAACCACCTCCGTTCTACCTTAGATTGAGTAGATATCTCTTGGATTCCTTAATCAAAATCTTCGTGGTATAAGCTAGAATTGATGACGGCATTCAAGAGAATCCGGAAGGTCTAAACCTTGTCTGTGGTATTCTGAGTAGGATTCAATGATTGAATGACTGTGACGAGCTTCAAACTCGCGATTGTGGGGCGTTAGTGACAGACGCAAAAGAATCACTGGATTCTATTCCGACATGATCGAGAACCGACAGCTGGATAGCCGTGCCGTGACAGGGTGCGTTGAACATTTCCACTGAGAGGATGGGAGGTAGCCATTGACAACGGTGAAACCCTACATACAGCTTGCCATGGAAGGAGCCTTGCGTGTTTGAAGAAGAAGACAGTAGGAAAGCAGAGGTTCAGAAGACAGAGCATCTCCAAAACCTCAACCTATTCTCCATCACTGCAATTCAAGTACCTGTTTTATGTTCTTTTGCTTTTTACAATCAATCCTGATAATTTTTGAATCCTGACTAAGAGTTACAAGGTAACCATAGCTTGCTTCAAGCTGACAATCTCCGTGGGATCGACCCTTACTCACGTAAGGTATTACTTGGACGACCCAGTGCACTTGCTGGTTAGTTGTGCGGGATTGCAAAGTGTGATTGCAATTTCGTGCACCAGTTGTCCACTAGCAGCAACACTTTCACAAGGTGCAAAGTCTTAATCCTTGAAAAGGGTGGTTCACCATTGGTGGACGAAATTGTGATCCATATTCTTTGTATTTGTATAAAATCATTATTATGGCACCGGTTGAATTCACAACTCCGTTCAACTAACCAGCAAGTGTACTGGGTCGTCCAAGTAATAAACCTTACGTGAGTAAGGGTCGATCCCACAGAGATTGTTGGTATGAAGCAAGCTATGGTCACCTTGTAAATCTCAGTTAAGCAGATTAAATTTGTTCATGGTTTCGAAAATTAATAATAAAAGGGATAGAATACTTATGCAGATTCATTGGTAGGAATTTCAGATAGGCGAATGGAGATGCTGTGTGGCTCGAGAACGCCTGCTTTCCTACTGCTTCAACTCAATCCTTCTTACTCCTTTCCATGGCAAGCTGTGTATAGGGGTTCACCGTTCGACGATGGCTACTTTTTATCCTCTCTGGAAAATGGTCCTCTACGCTGTCACTCGCATGGCTAATCGTCTGGAGGCATCACACTGGCCGAAGGCTACATCCCATCCTCGCAGTGAAAACTACGCTCACGCGCTCTGTCACAGCATGGCTAATCACTGGTTGGTTCCCGCTCTTGCTGGAATAGAATCCCTTGATTCTTTTGCGTCTGTCACTAACGCCCAGCACTTGCGAGTCTGAAGCACGTCACAGTCATTCATTACCGGAATCCTACTCAGAATACCACAGACAAGGTTAGACTTTCCGGATTCCCAGGATCCTACTCGGAATACCACAGACAAGGTTAGACTTTCCGGATCCTCATGAATGCCGCCATCTATCTAGCTTATACCACAAAGATTCTGTTGGGGAATCTAAAAGATACACATTCAAGCTCGGTTGCATGTAGAACGGAGGTGATTGTCAATCACGCGCGTTCATAGGTGAGAATGATGATGAGCGTCACATAATCATCACATTCATCATGTTCTTGGGTGCGAATGAATATCTTGGAATAAGAACAAGTTGAATTGAATGGAAGAAAATAGATTTGCATTAATACTTGAGGTACAGCAGAGCTCCACACCCTTAATCTATGGTGTGCAGAAACTCCACCGTTGAAAATACATAAGTAAAAGGTTCAGGCATGGCCGAATGGCCAGCCCCCTGAGTGATCAAGAGACCGAATAATCAAAGGCTAAACAGTCAAGAGATTAAACTGTCAAAAGATGTCTAATACAGTAGTTAAATGTTCTATTTATAATAAACTAGCTCCTAGGGTTTACATGAGTAAGTAATTGATGCATAAATCCACTTCCGGGGCCCACTTGGTGTATGATTGGGCTGAGCTTGATCAATCCACGAGCTGAGGCTTCTCTTGGAGTTGAACTCCGAGTTATGACGTGTTTGGGCGTTCAACTCCGGATCATGACGTTTTTCTGGCGTTTAACTCCAGACAGCAGCATGTACTTGGCGTTCAATGCCAAGTTACGTCGTCAATTTCCGAATAAAGTATAGACTATTATATATTGCTGGAAAGCTCTGGATGTCTACTTTCCAACGCCGTTGAGAGCGCGCCATTTGAAGTTCTGTAGCTCCAGAAAATCCATTTCGAGTGCAGGAAGGTCAGATTCCAACAGCATCAGCAGTCCTTTTGTCAGTCTTTTTCAGAGTTTTGCTCAAGTCCCTCAATTTCAGCCAGAAATTACCTGAAATCACAGAAAAACACACAAACTCATAGTAAAGTCCAGAAATATGAATTTAACATAAAAACTAATGAAAACATCCCTAAAAGTAGCTTGAACTTACTAAAAACTACCTAAAAACAATGCCAAAAAGCGTATAAAATATCCGCTCATCACAACACCAAACTTAAATTGTTGCTTGTCCCCAAGCAACTGAAAATCAAATAGGATAAAAAGAAGAGAATATACTATAAATTCCAGAATATCAATGAATATTAATTATAATTAGATGAGCGGGACTTGTAGCTTTTTGCTTCTGAATAGTTTTGGCATCTCACTTTTTCCTTTGTAGTTTAGAGTGATTGGCGTCTCTGAGGAACTTAGAATTTCAGATAGTGTTATTGATTTTCCTAGTTAAGCATGTTGATTCTTGAACACAGCTACTTATGAGTCTTGGCTGTGGCCCTAAGCACTTTGTTTTCCAGTATTACCACCGGATACATAAATGCCACAGACACATAACTGGGTGAACCTTTTCAGATTGTGACTCAGCTTTGCTAGAGTCCCCAGTTAGTGGTGTCCAGAGCTCTTAAGCACACTCTTTTTGCTTTGGATCACGACTTTAACCACTTGGTCTCAAGCTTTTCACTTGGACCTTATGACACAAGCACATGGTTAGGGACAGCTTGGTTTAGCCGCTTAGGCCTGAATTTTATTTTCTTGGGCCCTCCTATCCATTGATGCTCAAAGCCTTGGATCCTTTTTACCCTTGCCTTTTGGTTTTAAGGGCTATTGGCTTTTTCTGCTTGCTTTTTCTTTTTTTTTCTATTATTTTTTTTTCACCATTTTTTTTCGCAAGCTTCTTCTTGTTCACTGTTTTTTCTTGCTTCAAGAATCAATTTCATGATTTTTCCGATCATCAATAACCTTTCTCTTTGTTCATCATTCTTTCAAGAGCCAACAATTTTAACATTCATAAACAACAAGATCAAAAGACGTATGCACTGTTCAAGCATTCATTCAGAAAACAAAAGTATTGTCACCACATCAATATAATTAAATTAAATTCAAGGATAAATTCGAAATTCATGTACTTCTTGTTCTTTTTGAAAAACATTTTTCATTTAAGAGAGGTGAAGGATTAATGGATTTTATTCATAGCTTTAAGGCATGGTTACATACTAATGATCATGAAGTAGAGACACAAAACATAGATAAACACAACATTAAAAACCGAAAAACAGAAAGAAATAAAGAACAAGGAATGAATCCACCTCTAGTGGCGTCTTCTTCTTGAAGGTCCAACAATGTCCTTAAGCTCTTCTATGTCCCTTCCTTGCCTTTGTTGCTCCTCCCTCATTGCTCTTTGATCTTCTCTTATTTCTTGGAGAATGATGGAGTGCTCATGATGTTCCACCCTTAATTGTTCAACATTGTGGCTCAAACCTTCTAAGGAAGTGTTGAGTTGTTCCCAATAGTTGTTTGGAGGAAAGTGCATCCCTTGAGGCATCTCAGGGATTTCTTGATGATGAGCTTCCTCATGCATCTCTTGAGAACCGTGAGGGGTCTCTCTTGCTTGCTCCATTCTCTTCTTGGTGATGGGCTTATCCTCTTCAATGAGGATGTCTCCTTCTATGATAACTCCAGCTGAGTAACATAAATGGCAAATAAGGTGAGGAAAAGCTAGCCGTGCCATGGGTGAAGGCTTGTCGGCTATTTTGTAGATTTCATTAGAGATGACCTCATGAACTTCTACTTCCTCTCCAATCATGATGCCATGAATCATGATGGCCCGATCCATAGTAACTTCAGATCGGTTGCTAGTAGGAATGATGGAGCGTTGAATGAACTCCAACCATCCTCTAGCTATAGGCTTGAGGTCTAGTCTTCTTAGTTGGACTGGCTTGCCTTTGGAGTCTCTCTTCCATTGAGCTCCTTCCACACAAATGTCCATAAGGACTTGGTCCAACCTTTGATCAAAGTTGACCCTTCTAGTGTAGGGGCGTTCATCTCCTTGCATCATAGGCAAGTGAAACGCCAACCTCACATTTTCCGGACTAAAATCCAAGTATTTCCCTCGAACCATTGTGAGATAATTCTTTGGACTCGGGTTCATACCTTGATCATGGTTCCTAGTGATCCATGCATTGGCATAGAACTCTTGAACCATTAAGATTCTGACTTGTTGCATAGGGTTGGTTAGGACTTCCCAACCTCTTCTTCGGACTTCATGTCGGATCTCCGGATACTCATTTTTCTTGAGCTTGAAAGGGACCTCAGGGATCACTTTCTTCTTTGCCACAACATCATAGAAGTGGTCTTGATGGCTCTTGGAGATGAATCTTTCCATCTCCCATGACTCGGAGGTGGAAGCTTTTGTCTTCCCTTTTCCTTTTCTAGAGGATACTCCGGCCTTAGGTGCCATTGATGGTAATGGAAAAACAAAAATCTTATGCTTTTACCACACCAAACTTAAAATATTTCTCGCCCTCGAGCAAGAGAAGAAAGAAGAGAAGAAGAAGAAGAAGAAAAGATGGTAGAGAGGGAGAGAGGTGGGTTCGGCTAAGTGAGAGAAGAGGGGTTTGTGTTGTGTGAAAATGAAGGAGAATGGAAGGGTATTTATAGGGAGAGGGGGTAGTGTGTATTCGGCCATTTAGGGTGGGAAAGGGTGGGAAATTGGTTTTGAATTTTTGAAGGTAGGTGGGGTTTTTGGGAAAGAGTGGATGGATGTGAGTGGTGAAGGGTTTTGGGAAAGAGTGTTTATTGGGAAGAGAGATTCAGAGATTGAAGTTGTTGGGAAGTGTGACATGGGGAAGAGAAATCACAAAAATAGGATTAGGAGGTAAGGTGGGAATATGTTAGGTGGGGATCCTGTGGGGTCCACAGATCCTGAGGTGATCCTGTGGGGTCCACAGATCCTGAGGTGTCAAGGAATTCCATCCCTGCACCAAATAGGCATGTAAAATGCCTTTCCACACCATTCTGGCATTTAAACGCCCATTGGTGCACATTCTGGGCGTTTAACGCCCATGTAAAGCATGTTTCTGGCGTTGAACGCCAGTTTCATGCTTGTTACTGGTGTTCAGCGCCAGAATGTTGCTTGTTTTTGGCGTTCAGCGCCAGGATGATGCTCTGTTCTGGCGTTGAACGCCAGCCAGATGCATCTTACTGGCGTTGAACGCCAGCCTGTGCGTCCTCTAGGGTGTGAATTTTTTCTTCTGCTATTTTTGATTCTGTTTTTAATTTTTATGATTTTTTCGTGACTCCTCATGATCATGTACCTAATAAAACACAAACTAACAATAAAATAGAATAAAATAAAAATTAGATAAATAAAATTGGGTTGCCTCCCAACAAGCGCTTCTTTAATGTCAATAGCTTGACAGTGGCTCTCATGGAGTCACATGGTGATCAGGTCAATGTTGTATAGTTGTCAACACCAAACTTAGAGTTTGGATATGGGGTCTTAACACCAAACTTAGAGTTTGGTTGTTGCCTCACAACACCAAACTTAGAGTTTGACTGTGTGGGCTCTTCTTGACTCTGAACTGAGAGAAGCTCTTCATGCTTACTCTCTTCTGTCACAGAGGGATGACCATGTGCCTTAAACACAAGGTAGTCCCCATTCAATTGAAGGACTAATTCACCTCTGTTGACATCTATCACAGCTCCTGCTGTGGCTAGGAAAGGTCTTCCAAGGATGATGCAATCATCCTCTTCCTTCCTAGTGTCTAAGATTATGAAATCAGCAGGGATGTAAAGGCCTTCAACCTTTACTAACACGTCCTCTACTATTCCATAGGCTTGTCTTAATGACTTGTCTGCCAATTGTAATGAGAACAAGGCAGGTTGTACCTCAATGATCCCCAGCTTCTCCATTACAGAGAGTGGCATAAGATTTATCCCTGACCCTAGATCACACAGAGCTTTTGCAAAGGTCATGGTGCCTATGGTACAAGGTATTAAGAACTTGCCAGGATCTTGTTTCTTTTGAGGTAGAATTTTCTAAATCCAAGTATCCAGTTCATTAATGAGCAAGGGAGGTTCACTTTCCCAAGTCTCATTACCAAACAACTTGGCATTCAGCTTCATGATAGCTCCTAAATATTGAGCAACTTGCTCTCCAATTACATCTTCATCCTCTTCTGAGGAAGAATAGTCTTCAGAGCTCATGAATGGCAGAAGGAGATTTAATGGAATCTCTATGGTCTCTATATGAGCCTCAGATTCTTTTGGATCCTTAATAGGAAACTCCTTCTTGTTTGAGGGACGTCCCAGGAGGTCTTTCTCACTAGGATTTTCGTCCTCCTCCTCCCTTGTGCATTCGGCCATATTGACTATGTCAATGGCTTTGCACTCTCCTTTTAGATTCTCTTCTGTATTGCTTGGGAGAATACTGAGAGGAGTTTCAATGACTTTCTTACTCAGCTGGCCCACTTGTGCCTCCAGATTTCTAATGGAGGATCTTGTTTCACTCATGAAACTGAAAGTGTCCTTTGACAGATCAGAGACTACATTGGCTAAATTAGAGGTGTTTTGTTCAGAATTCTCTGTCTGTTGCTGAGAAGATGATGGATATGGCTTACTATTGTTCAGCCTGTTGCGTCCACCATTGTTAAAGCCTTGTTGAGGCTTTTGTTGATCCTTCCATGAGAAATTTGGATGATTTCTCCATGATGGGTTATAAGTGTTTCCATAAGGTTCACCCATGTAATTAACCTCTGCCATGGCAGGGTTCTCAGGATCATAAGCTTCTTCAGATGCTGCCTCTCTAGTACTGTTGGATGCATGTTGCCATCCATTCAGATTTTGAGAGATCATGTTGACCTGTTGAGTCAACACTTTGTTCTGAGCCAATATGGCATTCAGAGTATCAATTTCAAGAACTCCTTTCTTTTGAGGTATCCCATTATTCACGGAATTCCTCTCAGAAGTGTACATGAACTGGTTATTTGCAACCATGTCAATGAGTTCTTGAGCCTCTTCAGGCATTTTCTTCAGGTGAATAGATCCACCTGCAGAATGGTCCAATGACATTTTCGAAAATTCAAAGAGACCATAATAGAATATATCTAATATGGTCCATTCTGAAAACATGTCAGATGGACATCTTTTGGTCAGCTGCTTGTATCTTTCTCAAGCTTCATAGAGGGATTCACCATCTTTTTTGTTTGAAGGTTTGAACATCCACTCTCAGCTTGCTCAGCTTTTGAGGAGGAAAGAATTTATCCAAGAAGGCAGTGACCAGCTTATCCCATGAGTCCAGGCTATCCTTGGGTTGTGAATCCAACCATATTCTAGCTCTGTCTCTTACAGCAAAAGGAAAAAGCATGAGTCTGTAGACTTCAGGATCAACTCCATTCGTCTTTACAGTCTCACAGATCTGCAAGAACTCAGTTAAAAAACTGATAAGGATCTTCAGATGGAAGTCCATAAAACTTGCAATTTTGTTGCATTAAGGCAATTAGCTGAGGTTTCAGCTCAAAGTTGTTGGCTCCAATGGCAGGAATGGAGATGCTTCTTCCATCAAACTTGGACGTTGGCTTTGTGAAGTCACCAAGCATTCTCCTTGCATTATTATTATTTTCGGTTGCCATCTCCTTCTCTTGTTCGAAAATTTCTGAAAGGTTGTTTCTGGATTGTTGTAATTTAGCTTCTCTTAATTTTCTCTTCAAAGTCCTTTCAGATTCTGGATCAATTTCAACAAGAGTGCCTTTATCCCTGTTCCTGCTCATATGAAAGAGAAGAAAACAAGAAAAGAAAGAGGAATCCTCTATGTCACAGTATAGAGATTCCTTTATGTTAGTAGAAAAAGAAAGGGGAGAAGAATGTAGAAGAAGGGCTTCGGATAATTAGATGGAGAGAGGTGAAGAGAAGTGTTAGTAAATAAATAATTAAATAGAAGAAGAAAAGAGAAGGGAGATTTCGAAATTAATTTTGAAAAAAAGGGTTAGTAATTTTCGAAAATTAAAGATAAAATTAAAATTAAAATTAAAATTTGAAACAATTAATTAATTAAAAAAAAGAATTTTTGAAAAAGGGGTAAGATATTTTCGAAAATTAGAGAGGAAAAAATAGTTAGGTGGTTTTGAAAAAGATAAGAAACAAACAAAAAGTTAGTTAGTTGATTGAAAAAGATAGTGAAATTAAATTTTAAAAAGATAAGAAGAAAAGAAGTAGATAAGATATTTTGAAATCAAATTTTGAAAAATATAAAATTTTAAAAAGGATAAGATAAAAAGATAAGATAAAAGTTTTAAGAAAAAGGTATTTTGAAAAAGATTTAATTTTTTTAAATGACTTAACTAACAAGAAACTACAAGATAAGATTCTAGAATTTAAAGATTGAACCTTTCTTAACAAGAAAGTAATAAACTTCAATTTTTTGAACCAATCACATTAATTGTTAGCTAATTTTCGAAAATTAGATATAAAAGCTAAGAAAAAGATTTTTGAAAAATAATTTTTTTAAAATTTTCGAAAATAATAAAAAAAATGAAAAAGGTATGATTTTTGAAAAAGATTTTGAAAAGATAAGATTTTTAAAATTGAAATTTTGACTTGACTTGTAAGAAACAACTAATTTTGAAAATTTTTGACCAAGTCAATCCCAAAATTTCGAAATTTTGGAGGAAAATAAGGAAAAGATATTTTTTTTTATTTTTGAATTTTTTTAATTATGAGAGAGAAAAACAAAAAAAATACTCAATGCATGAAGTTTTTAGATCAAAATAATGAATGCATGCAAGAATGCTATGAATGTCAAGATGAACACCAAGAACACTTTGAAGATCATGATGAACATCAAGAACATAATTTTGAAAAATTTTTGATGCAAAGAAAACATGCAAGACACCAAACTTAGAAATTTTTTATGCTTGGAAAATATGAATGCAAAGATGCACATGAAAAACAAGAAAAGACACAAAACAAGAAATCATCAAGATCAAACAAGAAGACTTGTCAAGAACAACTTGAAGATCATGAAGAACACTATGAATGCATGGATTTTCGAAAAATTGCAAGAAAAATTTTTAAAACATGCAATTGACACCAAACTTAAAAATTGACTTAATACTCAAACAAGAAACACAAAATATTTTTGGTTTTTATGATTTTCTAAATATTTTTGGATTTTTATTAATTTTTTTTTCGAAAATAAAGTTTAGAAAAACGAAAAATAAAAGAAAAATTTTTGAAAAAGATTTTTGAAAAGAAAATTACCTAATCTGAGCAACAAGATGAACCGTCAGTTGTCCATACTCGAACAATCCCCGGCAACGGCGCCAAAAACTTGGTGGACGAAATTGTGATCCATATTCTTTGTATTTGTATAAAATCATTATTATGGCACCGGTTGAATTCACAACTCCGTTCAACTAACCAGCAAGTGTACTGGGTCGTCCAAGTAATAAACCTTACGTGAGTAAGGGTCGATCCCACAGAGATTGTTGGTATGAAGCAAGCTATGGTCACCTTGTAAATCTCAGTTAAGCAGATTAAATTTGTTCATGGTTTCGAAAATTAATAATAAAAGGGATAGAATACTTATGCAGATTCATTGGTAGGAATTTCAGATAGGCGAATGGAGATGCTGTGTGGCTCGAGAACGCCTGCTTTCCTACTGCTTCAACTCAATCCTTCTTACTCCTTTCCATGGCAAGCTGTGTATAGGGGTTCACCGTTCGACGATGGCTACTTTGTATCCTCTCTGGAAAATGGTCCTCTGCGCTATCACTCGCATGGCTAATCGTCTGGAGGCATCACACTGGCCGAAGGCTACATCCCATCCTCGCAGTGAAAACTATGCTCACGCGCTCTGTCACAGCACGGCTAATCACTGGTTGGTTCCCGCTCCTGCTGGAATAGAATCCCTTGATTCTTTTGCGTCTGTCACTAACGCCCAGCACTTGCGAGTCTGAAGCACGTCACAGTCATTCATTACCGGAATCCTACTCAGAATACCACAGACAAGGTTAGACTTTCCGGATTCCCAGGATCCTACTCGGAATACCATAGACAAGGTTAGACTTTCCGGATCCTCATGAATGCCGCCATCTATCTAGCTTATACCACGAAGATTCTGTTGGGGAATCTAAGAGATACACATTCAAGCTCGGTTGCATGTAGAACGGAGGTGGTTGTCAATCACACGCGTTCATAGGTGAGAATGATGATGAGCGTCACATAATCATCACATTCATCATGTTCTTGGGTGTGAATGAATATCTTGGAATAAGAACAAGTTGAATTGAATGGAAGAAAATAGAATTGCATTAATACTTGAGGTACAGCAGAGCTCCACACCTTTAATCTATGGTGTGCAGAAACTCCACCGTTGAAAATACATAAGTAAAAGGTTCAGGCATGGCCGAATGGCCAGCCCCCTGAGTGATCAAGAGACCGAATAATCAAAGGCTAAATAGTCAAGAGATTAAACTGTCAAAAGATGTCTAATACAATAGTTAAATGTTCTATTTATAATAAACTAGCTCCTAGGGTTTACATGAGTAAGTAATTGATGCATAAATCCACTTCCGGGGCCCACTTGGTGTATGCTTGGGCTGAGCTTGATCAATCCACGAGCTGAGGCTTCTCTTGGAGTTGAACTCCGAGTTATGACGTGTTTTGGGCGTTCAACTCCGGATCATGACGTTTTTCTGGCGTTTAACTCCAGACAGCATCATGTACTTGGCGTTCAACGCCAAGTTACATCGTCAATTTCCGAATAAAGTATGGACTATTATATATTGCTGGAAAGCTCTGGATGTCTACTTTCCAACGCCGTTGAGAGCGCGCCATTTGGAGTTCTGTAGCTCCAGAAAATCCATTTCGAGTGCAGGGAGGTCAGATTCCAACAGCATCAGCAGTCCTTTTGTCAGCCTTTTTCAGAGTTTTGCTCAAGTCCCTCAATTTCAGCCAGAAATTACCTGAAATCACAGAAAAACACACAAACTCATAGTAAAGTCCAGAAATGTGAATTTAACATAAAAACTAATGAAAACATCCCTAAAAGTAGCTTGAACTTACTAAAAACTACCTAAAAACAATGCCAAAAAGTGTATAAAATATCCGCTCATCAACCATACACAAACCCAGAGAATATCAGCATATACAACTTTGTCGGTGCATTATCTGACATAAGCCCTTCAGCATTTGCAAACATGGCTGAAAACATGTTAAGAACTTGGTAACATTAATAGAGATTAAAAGCAGCTAAATTTTGTACATTTACCATGTGTTTTGGCTTGTTGAATGGTAAGATTAATAGAGATCCTTGCATATTTTAGTCTATCATTGGTTGATTGAGTAACATATGCACTTCAATTCAATTTTGACACGTTATGATAAATTTATTACATATGAGAATACACATCATGATAAATTAAATACTATGGTATTATGAGCAAGTTTATAACCAAGTGAAATAGAGTTTGATTCCAACCGCTTGCCTTCTTCAAATTAAATTTTTAGTTTTAGCACAGGGCTTGATCAGTACTGTACTTTTTACATGCTCTAACACCAAAAAGCTCTCATGTGAGGACTATAAGTGCTAGTGATATAAACCATTTACTCCTTGTTTCTTTCTGGTTGTAAAAGAGCTACAATATTATATATTTGTATTAATATCTTTTGTAAACTCCGTAAAATTAGCGAATAATTAACCAATATATTAATATTTAATAAAAGAAATTAAAAATGTGAGTTTTATAGTAAAATAAGATAGAGCTAATTAAAAAAAAATTTTGACACTAATTTTAAAGAATTTGGCCTAAGATTGGACCAAACAGGCCGAACCGATCGAACTGGACCCGAACCGGCCCGTGGGTCCAGCCAACTTAGTAAACATAATGAGCTAAAGCTCATCTTTTCCCATTCAGCATGCAAACACGCTGGATTTCACCAAAGGAGGGGAAGAACATGTGAAAAGTTCACAAACCCTTGATTTCCATTCAAATCCTTGTAACTTTCGATCCGGAGCTTCGATCGCCGCACCGTTTACGACCACGTGACCGCGGCGTCGAGCTCTACAAAGCCTAGAACACTGTAAGGTAAGGAAGCTATTTTTTCTTCCTCAATTTTTTCATTTTTAGTTTCAAAATTTATGAACAAAGGTGTTGAAAATTATTTAATTTTGATGTTTATATTCGAATTGGGTTGGAGGAAACACTTAATCTTACTTGTATGATGCTTGGGTAAGGTGAGAATTCTAGAACCTTAGCTAATTCCTTAATTGAGTATGTTAGGTATTGAATTTTGGGCATGTATGTGTGATATATGAATTAGGTTTGTGTATAAGTAAATTAGAGCTTGATTGTATACATTAGAGGCTTGGTGGAGTTTGGGAGACATTACCTTGGAGATTTTGGACCTTTGAAGCTGTGTTTGGTGCGTTGGTGGTGTCTCGGGTAATATGTGAAAATCGGCCAAGGTATTGTTTACGTTTTTCGTATTTAATATATAATATTCTCTGAAAACTTAGGTTAGACGACCATAGGATATGAATGAATGCATGAGTATGTAAGTTGTTTAGTGCTTTAATGAGATATATTGAACAAGGTTGAGTTTTGGTTGGTTTTTAATATTGGTGATAAATTGCTAAATGATGAATTAATGATGTTTGATAAGGTATGAGGGTAAATATGTATTTGTGACGGTTGTTGATGAAATTTTTTTATTTAAGTGATGAAATTAGGTATGAAAATGTGTATATAGGAGTATAATTGATTGAGGTAGGATTTGGAAGCTTTGGCATTTTCAATGGTATGTTGCTGTGCTGAAAATATGAATAGGAAGTGGGATTTGAGTTTGATTTGTAATGAAAATAGAGGTTGAGGATTTTTGTGAAAAACTTATTTTTGGCCGAACTTCGGCGAGCCATAACTCGACTTCCGAACCACCAAATTATTTCAAACTTATTTCATATGAAAATGGATTCGTGAAGTTTATGCCGTTCAAAGAATGGATGGAAAATGGTTTAAAACGAAAAACTTATGCGCGTCGAAAATTTGGAGTGCAAAATTTTCAATTTTGCAGCATTCAGCATTTTTGCTGTTTTGCATAGCTTGCGTACGCAACCACTATGCGCGACGTGACCAACATTTTTGGGTTGGGCATCTTGTGGACACGAGCAAGGAGCTTGCGTACACGAGCATGGAAAAATGTACGCCCATGCGTACGCGTGACGTCTCAGTAATGCACTCCCACGCGTATGCTTGGCCCATGCGTACGTGTGACCCTTGTTTTCAGCAAATCTGATTTTATGTGTTTAAAACCTAGTTTCGAACCTCTAAACCTCTATTTTTACTCTTTTAACCTCTAAACCTTAGTTGGATACTTAATGATGAGAAGAAATTAGGAAAGGATAGTAACTTAGGAGTGAAGCAAGTTTTGGGGTAATGAATTATAATTGTGAAATGGTGATTTTGAGCTTGAGGAGTGTTAACTGAACTAATATGATGGTGATTGAATTTGAATGAATTAAATGAGATAGAGGTGCCCGAGTAAGAGGCGGTGGCAATGACCACTCGCTCCGAATATATGTTAATGAAGTGTAGAGATGTTGAAAACGTATGAAAAATAAATTAATGAATTAATGAATTAATGATTATGAATGAATTGGAATAATAATGGAAATACACTTGAAAGTGATTGAGATGTGCCTCCGGGTAAGACGCAATGGTGTTATCCACTTGCTCCGGGTAAGAGGCGAGAATGCCGGGTAAGATGCAATGGTACTATCCACTTGCTCCGGTTAAGAGTTCTAAACTCCGGGTAAGATGCAAGGGTTGAATTCTGACACCGTTTGCTCCGGATTGAGAACTGTAACACCATCTGGGTAAGAGGCAGGATGAAGTTGTCATCTGCTCTAGGTACGCGGGTAAGATGCAAGGGTTGTGGCGTTGTCCCACTTGTTCCGTGTTTGGTGTTCTGTCCAGGGTTAGCTACCTGACATGTCAGGTTTGGCTTTATAACCAACAGATGAGACTCATCAGCCATAGGACAGGCATACATCATGTGCATATTGTTTGCATTGCTTGCTTGTGTATTAATTGGTAATGCCTAATTGCTTATAATATGCTAATTGTTATACTTACTATTTGTATTAATTGTATTCTACCTGTGTCTGCCTTTGTTTGCTTGTCTGTCTGTGCAAATTCACCAGAGATGGAGGTACAGAGGAAAGGTGGAAAGATTTAGTATTCAAGTTAAGTTGTAGTTAGACTTAGAAATCCTTAGAAGACCACCGACTTATGGTTCCTGTTTTTAGTCCTTTAAGCTTTATTATCTAAGTGTCGGCGTTCTAGGGACCTTATATCTTATGTGCATGGCACCTTTACCATGCTAAGAACCTCCGGTTCTCATCCCATACTATGTTGTTGTTGTTTTTCAAATATAGGTCGAGAGGCACCTCGGTTGGCGTCTAGAGCTTCTGCAGCAAAGTGGATTCCTTTTCGGATTTTACTTTTGGTCTTTCACTATATATGTATAGACTCTCCTCATGTATATATATGCTTTACTGTTGCACTTCGTAGAGGCTTATGGAGAATTAGGGTTTTAAAAATGTATTTTGAGTTATGGGATTGTATATTTTGTATGTAAACATTCTCTGGCCAGCCTTAGCTTCGCAGGCTGAGTTAGGAGCTTGTTATTTTGTATCTCTTGACCCTCTATTCCTACCTTCTATTTTAATTATACTTGTGAACTTTAGTTTTCTTCGCACGCAAGTAATCTTGTCTGGAGCGTTGCGCTTTTTATTTCGCATTTTTGCTTTACCCGTTTGTCAAGGCTCCTTGTATACTGCATCCTTTTGAATATTACATATATATAATTTTAGTTTTAGAGGTCATAATACCACACCACCTCTGTTTTACGGCTTAAGCGTAAAGCTCTATGTGGTAGGGTGTTACATCTTTTGATTTTCAAAATAGGCTCTTTTAACTTTTTGTTTTTAATTCTTTTAGTTATTGTTATTTTTTTTAATATTTTCATGATGGCTATTGACTTTTCTTTATTCAAGGAAATCATTTTGGATATGGCCAAGTCACTTACTTTTCCACTTCCACTTTTGGCTACTACTCATCAACAACTTATTCATGGTACAAAAATCTTTGAAAACTAAACAATGATTTTGGTGATCCTTTTCATTAAGAACAACCTAGCTCATTTAGCTCACATGATTCACCAAATTTACATTTCAGGAATTTCAAATGTTTCTTGTGGAGAAGATGATAGTACATCATTAATTAAGGTAAATTTCATGGACAACTGTTTCAGCAAATTTCAATTAAAAAGATTAATTTTTAGCTTTCATTTTTTTCCTAGATATATGTTTTATTTTCTTTAGATATTTCTTCATCATTTTCTTGATAGGTTTGGGAGAAAATTTATGGAGTAAAAGTTTTAGATGCTGCAAATGAAGATTTATATAGTGCTGAAAAATTGGCATCGAAAATCACTTCTGATTCTAAAAGTGGGAGAAGAGTTGGTTTTATAGGCGTTGCAGCAATGGGATTTGGCATGGCAACTCTTTTGGTGAATTAAAAGTTTAGCGTCAATGGTTTTGATGTAATTCCTCACTTTCAATTCTTTATCTATATTGCATTGAACAAATGGAAAATTTGTTCCAAAAATTGATGGTAGTATTATGGCAGTGACTTGGCAACCATCTTAGCAAGCAATGGAAACGTTTTTCTACATGATCAACAACATTGAAATCCATAAGTAAATTTCAACTTTTCTTTGTCAGAAACTGAAAATCTAAAGTCAGATCATAGTGTATTCATTTTTGAGAACTTTAAGACATTGAAAAGTCATTTATGTTTTAATAAGGATATGGGTGAAGAAGGCAAGGTACCAGCATATTTTGCAATAATTGTAACAAAACAATTGAAATGGCATGCATCAATATCAATATTAAAAGTTCATCTGGGCCAAGATGCAAGATAAACCCCAATTTTGTAGTTTATCTTATGCTTAATTTAGGGAATTTTATCACCTTTTTCCACATTTATTCAATAAAGTAGTATGATTTTGTAATTCTCCCTTAATTTGTGCTTAAGTGTAAAAATATGCTTTTTAGGCCCTTAATTTGCTAGTTTTGATTCACCTTTGATTCCACTAGATGCCTTGATGTGTTTGTTAGTGAATTTAGGTTGAAAAGAGCTAGGAATGGATCAAAGGAGTGAAGAGAAAAGCATGCAAAGTGGAGAATTCATGGAAAATCAAGGATTTGGAGTGCATTCATCGACGCGCACGCGTGGATATGGAGTCGCATGGCGACGCGTATGCGTGACATGACGCGTACGCGTGACCCATGCGTACGCGTCGTAGCTCGCACGTGACCTCATTAAAGTGAAAATACTGGTGGCGATTTTTGAGCTTCCCAGGCCCAAATCCAACTGATTCCAAGGACTATTTTATGCAGAATTGAAGATTGGACAAGAGAGGAGAGTAATTGTTTGTAGGATAGCATCATGTAGTGTAGTTTTCTAGAGAGAGAAGCTCCCTATTCTCTCTAGAATTAGGGTTGTTAGGTGCATTTCCATCTTAGATCTAGGTTTTGATTCTTGTTCTCATCTTGTTTCTTCTACATTTTCATGCTCCAATAGTTTAATTCTCTTATTTCTTCTTGTTAATTTCTCTTTTATGTTGATGAACTCATGTTGGATTTGGATCTCTTTTAATACAATTTTATATTTAATGTTCTTCTATTGTTGATTTGACTTGTCATTATTATTTCCTTGCAATTTGTAGTGGGTAGATTTTACTATTCTTGCACTTTTACTATGCTTTCTTTTTGTACCCACCAAGTATTTGACAAAATACTTGGTTGGGCTCTAGAGTAGATTTTTGAGTATTCTTGGCTTGGAAAGAGGAATTAGGCAATCTTAAGTCATGAATACCCAACTTATGTTGGTGATCTAGAATTGCTAAGTCTTATTTGACTTTCTCCCTATGTGAAGATGACATTATACCTTCTTACATTGTTGGGGATGACTAAATAAGATAAGCTCTTGTTTATTATTGTGAGGTAGTTAACTAGTCTTATTTGACTTTCTCTTGTGGGAATTGATGATTATACCTCTTCTTAGTTTGAGTTGACTAAATAAGATGAATTAATCATTGCATGACTAGGATAGGAAGCCTAGATTCTCAATCCTTGCCATGAATGTCTCTCTTTATTAATTGCTTTTCTTTAGTTGTTTCCTTTACTTTTGTTGCCCTTTCACTAAATCAAACCCCCTCTTATTTACTCATAACCAATAATTGAGCACTTCATTACAATTTCTTGTGAGCCGACCCGAGGTTTAAATACTTCGGTTAATTTTTATTGGGGGTTTGTACTTGTGACAAAACTAATTTAAATTTGATGTGAGAGTTGTTTGTTGGTTTGGAGCTATGCTTACAACGAAGTTCTTATTTCTATAAAAGAAATTCTAAACCAACAATAATTTTTCTATCAATGCACAAGCACTGATTTATTTGACTAAACCTTGTTCTTACGATACTCTATCAAGAGTTTAGTAGCATGCTTGTGCTTCAATGTTTTTGTATCTTCATGTGTTCTGTCCCTCTAACTTTGTCATCCATTGTGTTTTTCA
Organism: Arachis stenosperma; assembly: GCF_014773155.1. Classification (NCBI taxonomy): domain Eukaryota; kingdom Viridiplantae; phylum Streptophyta; class Magnoliopsida; order Fabales; family Fabaceae; genus Arachis; species Arachis stenosperma. The sequence continues at coordinate 134,543,828 of NC_080385.1, forward strand.
CATATGCAGGCACATTGATATTTTTCTTTGCACTAATGTGTGCAGAGTCCATTACGTATTTGTGCACCAATATTTTTCTATTATCATATCTTAGTTTTAGAAACAATTTCTCTCTCTAATGTTGCAGGATGTATGAATAAAAACACTACATACACAAAATTTATATCACTGCTGGCTCACTCGAAAGGGATATTGGTTGAAGCTGAGCTAGGAAGGTTGTCTGGGACGAAAGATGATTTGACTATGGAAGAATATGAAGCAAAGCTAACATATGTTAAGATGGTTATTATCTTCCTCTATGCTATTAACTCAATTTTCATTTGTGCTTGAAATTGCTAAATCTGTTAACGTTATTCTCATCGATTTCAGGCAGAAAAATTTATCGATGAGATGGGCATAGATGCTTTGGCAGTGTGTATTGGAAATATGCATGGAAAATACCCTGCAAGTGGTCCAAATCTCAAATTTAATTTACTGAAGATAGTAATAATTTTCTAATCATATTCTTTATCAAACTTTATTATATACTATCATTTTCTTAAAAGAAAAAAGGATATAAAACTTTAAAGACTATACCTGAACAGAAATTCTTATTTTTACATCAATTCTGAAACTGACGTTCTAAATTTGTTTAGGAATTGCATGCATTGAGCTGGAAGAAAGGAGTGTTCTTGGTGCTTCATGGAGCATCCGGCTTATCCGAAGAACTTGTTAAGGTACTGTTATAATTGCGATTCGTCGTGATTCTCAGTGTTTTCCCATTTTATGTTTTTTCCAGTTAAATAAAACTTTAGCATGCTTTGTGCATTGAGCATAAATTACAAAATTGGCATACATTACAATATTTGGAAGTTACCCTAATCATGCAAAATATTATCCTTATTTTATCAATTTATAATGCCAATCCCCTCTTTTATTCTTGACAAGAATGCATAAACCTTGGTGTTAGAAAGTTCAATGTTAATACTGAGGTAAGGAAGGGTTACATGGATTCCCTCGTTATTCCATAGAAAGATCTAGTTCATGTTATGGCTTCTGCAAAGGAAGCCATGAAAGTTATAGTTGCAGAAAAGATGCATCTCTTTGGTTTAGCAGGAAAGTCATGATTTCAGATTTCTGCATGTTTACAAGCTAAAATAGAGTTTTTCAGATTAGGACTATGATTGAATTTTGTAGTTCCAGTGCTGTTCTACTACCACCACCACCGCTGCCACCCTCGATCTCTTCAGATAAGGACTTTGATGATGATGAGAATGAAGATGACACTGAAGACTATAGCTGATAGTTTTAGTATGGTTGAACAATGTACTGAGAATTATAGTTGATATATAAATACACTTTGTTTATGTTTTGAATTATATTGACTTGTTTGTTTATAGTACTTTTCTTTAAGTTTGATAATATGATGAATTTGTTTATTTTTTGAAATGTTATAAATATTCGAATACAAATTAGAAAAAAATTATTTATTAAATTTATATTTATTTTGTATGAAAACAGATTTATTTTGCAATAGAAAAATCTAAAAAAATTCTATTTTACCTTACTAACGGATTTACAGATACATTTTCTGTCTGTATTCAGAGTTTGGAATGGTTTTCCAAGGTTGCAATTACCAACAGAAAATCTGTCGAAAAATCGGTTGCTAATTACCGGCGAAAAATTTATCAGAAAATCTGTCTCTAATTAATGACGGAAAATCCGTTGGAAAGTTTGACGTTCCAGGGAAATGGAGGGAAGAATTTACCAAGGAAAGATCTGTCGGTAACTGGTAAAAATCTGTCGGTAAATTACCGACGAAAAAAATTTGTCGGTAAATATTTTTCGATGAGACTTTTACAGAGTAACAAATCTGTTAGTAATTTTGTCGGTAACCAAAAATTCGTCTGTAATAAAGACCAAATTTGTCTGTAAATTTATCTGTATTAAGTAATTTTCTAGTTGTGTTAACATTTTTTTAATGAAATAAGAGTAACAATCACCTTATAGATAGCACATTAATTTATCCATAAAATGTCCTAGGCTCAATCCAACTCAAAATTCATCCAAATTCAACACATTTTTTGAATTTAAATTTGTCATTTTTATCCGATATAATTTTTATGTTGGATTTGGGTTAAATTTTGAGTAGACTCAATCTAACCAAAAGTCATATTTTATAATTAAAATATATATTTTATGTTAAATTAATAATAAAATATTATGTTCATTGATGAGCGGATATTTTATACACTTTTTGACATCATTTTCAAATAGTTTTTAATAGTTTTTATTTAGTTTTTATCGAGTTTTTATAGGTTTTAGTGTTAAATTCATATTTTTAGATTCTACTATGTGTTTTTGTATTTTTGGGTTATTTCAGGTAATTTTTGGCTGAAATTGAGGAGCTGGAGCAGAAGTCTGATTCAGAGACAAAGAAAGCACTGCAGATGCTGTCCAGATCTGACCTGCCTGCATTCGGAAGAGCTTTTCTCGAGCTACAGAAGTCCAAATGGAGCACTCTTAATGGCTATGAAAATCTGACTTTTAGAGGCTTCCAGCAATATATAATAGTCCATACTTTTCTTCGGATTAGAAGGCCCAAAACTGGCGTCCAAAGCCAGCTTTCTGCCTTCTTCCGGGCGTCTAGCACCCAAAGAGCAGAGCCCAGCGTCCAAAGGCCCAGAGAGGAACCCCTAGCTGGCATTCCACACCCAAGGAGTCTCAGAGCATGTGGATCTCATCAAAGCTCAGCCCAAACACTCACTAAGTGGGCCCCAGAAGTGGATTTTGGCACAAAAAAGACTGTTGTACCCTTACTAGTAATTAGCTTAGTATTTAAAGGATTTTATTCATGTCATTCAAACTTACATCACTTTTTCTCATTATACAGGTTTTACATTGTATTCTACCTCAGTATAAGTTTCTAAACCTCCTAGGTTGAGGGGAGGAGCCCTGCTGAGTCCTATGAATTAATAAAAGTATTACTGTTTCTTCTTCGATCCGTGTTTGATCTATCTCTAAGATGTATATCCCGATTTTCATTGTAATGAACAGGACGATCTGAAAAAGTGGCTCTATTTATCACATTAAGGCGAACGTGCCTGACAAACACCAGCGTCTACTTGGGTTTGTATGAGTACCGGGAAGAAAAGCACTAGCCAACAGCTATGGTTATACATCTCTCATACGGTTAATCCACGATTTCGTTGGGGACATCTCGAGACACCAGTTCAGCCGATCTCCAGGGAGATTAGGGTCTCCATGGTATAGGCTAGAATCCAAAGAAGCAGCGTTCTATGATCTGGAAGATTTGACCTTGTCTGTGGCATTTTGAGTAGGATCGCCAAGAGAATGGACTGTTATGTGCTTCATCCTTCGTCAGATTGAATATCACGACCACTGGCCACGGCCGTGTTCATTCTGTAGAAGAAAAGATCAATGACCATGGGCAATGGCTTTGATCACTTATAGCCTGCCATAGAATAAGATCATTCACAAGCAAAAAAGACTGTAATACCAGAGTTAGTTCAGAAAGACAAAGCAACTCCGACTCTCAACTCTATTCCTACCCTTATTTCAACTTAACATCCAAATATTTGATATAACAAGTACTTATACAAAGTTCCACTCAATGACATTCTGATTCCGCCTGACTAAGACCTGCAAGACAATCATTGCTTGCTTCAAGCCACAATCCTCGTGGGATCGACCCTGACTCGCTCAGGTATTACTTGGACGACCCAGTGCACTTGCTGGTACTGGTGTTGTTTACGAAATAATGTGGGTTTTGCGTACATGCGCACCAAGCTTTTGGCGTCGTTGCCGGGAAATTGTTGAGTTTGGATAAACTGCCAGATTATTTTGCTACTTAGATCAGGTAAGTTTAATTTACATTATTTTAATTGAGTCTTTTATTTTTCTTTTCTTCTTCTTTTAATTTTCGGAAAAAAATTAAAAACTTTTTCAAAAATATTTTTCTTTTCTTTATTTAATTTTGTGTTCTTGGTTTGAGTGTTTGAGTCTTGCAAGAGTATAACTTTAATTTTTATTTGAGTCTTTTATTTTTATTTTTTTCTTCTCTATTTTTTCAAAAATTCTAAATGGTTTTTCAAAAATATTTTTATTTTTCTTTGTAGTTCAATTGGTTAGAGCGTTAGCTTATGTTCTTGGTAATTTATGTTCATTAAGTCTTTCTTTCAAAACAATTTCAAAAATAATTTTTCTTTGTTTAAATCTTGTTTCAATTTTTTAGTTTGGTGTTTTCTTGTTTATTTTCTTTTTATTTTCGATAATTTGGTTTGGTTTTCTAAAAATTTTAAATTTGGTGTTCTTTTTTTGAGTTCTTTGAGTCTTTAATCTTATTCTTGGTGTTCTTATGAGTGTTCAAAGTGTTCTTGAGTCTTTTATGTGTTTCGATCTTAAAATTTTTAAGTTTGGTGTCCCCTTTTCGAAAATTAGGGCTACTAGATCTAAAAAATTTTTGTGTCTTTTTTTGTTTTTCTCTTTCATCATAAAATTCAAAAAATAAAAGATATCTTTTCTAACTAATTTCTAAATATATTTTTGAAAATTTTTCAAAAAAAAATTCAGATTTCAATTTTAAAATTTTATCTTATCATATCTTAGATGTCAATTTTTCAAAAATCAAAATTTTCAAAAAATAAAAATCATATCTTTTTTCAAAAATCTTATCTTTTTCTTATCTTTTTCAAAATTCAAATTTTTAAATTAAATCTTTTTCAAAATCAAATTTCAAAATCTTATCTTTTTAAAATATTTTTCAAATCCTTTTAGTTTCTTATCTTATCTTTCCTAACTTCCAATTTTAAAATTCAATCTTTTTCAAATCTTTTAAATTTCTTTCTTATCTTTTTCTAATTTTAAATTTCAATTTCAAATCTTTTATTATCTTATCTTTTATTTTTATTCTTTTTATTTTTATCTTTTCTTAATTAATATCTTATCTTCTCTCTCTTATTTTTCAAAACCTCCTATCTAAATTTTCCCTCTCAAATTTTTGAAAATATCTCGCCCTTTTTCTCTCTCTTTTTTTTCAAAACTTCCTAACTAACTCCTCTACCTTAATTTTCGAAAATACATCTCTCTTCTCCTCTCTCTTCTTTTTAAAAAATACCTAACTAACTCTGCTTTTTCTTAAATTTCAAAAATTCTTTTCTTCTTCTCTCTCTTCCATTTTCGAAACTTAATAATTAAATTTTAAATTTCTTTAGTTAATTAATTGTAATTTCGGTTTATTTAAATAAACAAAATAAAAACAAAAATATTTTAATTCTTTTTCACTTCTTTTACTTCTATCTCTTCTTCTACTCCTTCTATCTTCTTCCTTCTTCATCTTCTACCTTTCTTAATCATGAACCAAAGTTGGAATGAAGAGTTCAAGAGAACTCTGGGATCTTATACAACTCCCACTACTTACTTCTATGAAAGAAGTATCAGCATACCTCAAATCAGAGCTAGTAGCTTTGAATTAAACCCTCAACTGATTACTCTGCTGCAGCAGAATTGCCAGTATTTTGGACTTCCTCAGGAAGAACCTATAGAATTCCTTGCAGATTTCTTAAGGATTGCTGACACGGTACATAGTGAGGGAGTAGACCAAGAGGTCTACAGATTATTACTCTTTCCTTTCGCTTTAAAGGATCAAGCGAAAAGGTGGTTGGATAACCACCCTAAAGACAATTTAAAAACATGGAAACAGTTAGTGGACAAGTTTTTAAAGCATTACTTTCCCCCTAGAAAGATGACCCAGTTGAGACTGGACATCCAAGGATTCAAACAAGGAGATAGTGAATCTCTTTATGATGCCTGGGGAAGGTATAAGAGGATGCTAAAGAAATATCCCACTGAAATATTTTCAGAATGGGTACAGTTAGACATCTTCTACTATGGGCTTTCAGATATGGCTAGAGTGGCCTTGGACCACTCTGCTGGTGGTTCCATACACATGAGAAAGACCATAAGAGAGGCTCAAGAGCTTATTGAGACAGTTGCCACTAATTAGCATTTGTACTCATCTCCTGCGACCTCTATAAAAGGAGAGGTTAATGGAGTAACTGCTGAACCTAACCCTCCAGAGCAGGATGACCTATTGACTCAGTAACTGCACACCCTTGCCCAGCAAATGCTGGAACTGCAAGAGGCTCTGAGAGAAACTCAAGCTTCTAACAGAAATATAGAAGCTCAGTTGAGTCAAACCAGGCATCAGTTATCTAAGTAGATAACAGATGAATGCCAGGCTATCCAACTGAGGAGTGGGAAAACTTTAAAAACTCAATCTCAGTATAATAAAAACAAAAAGCCCATAGAGGAGAACCAGGTCTCTGCACAAGATAACTCTTGGTGTTTCAACACCGAAAGAGGTATCCCTTCTGGGGTTGAACGCCAAGAAAGGGCAGAGAATGAGCGTCTAAACGCCTATGAAGGTGACCTTGTTGGCGTTGAACGCCGTGAAAGGGGAGAGATCGGGCATCCAAACGCCCAAATGGATAGCAGCCGGGGCGTTGAATGCCCATGCAAGGGAGGTCAATCATTGATTGATAACAACCATCCTAAACAAGCTAGTAACCCCCCTTCCAACTCAAATGGTATTCGACCTCCTTCAACCAAGGTTGATGAGTACAAGGCTAAGATGCCATTTTCTTAGAAACTCTGCCAAGAGGAAAGGGATAAACAGTTTTCCCGTTTTGCGGAGTGTCTCAGAACACTAGAGATAAAGATCCCTTTCGCAGAAGCTCTTGAACAGATACCTTCTTATGCGAAGTTCATGAATGACATTCTAAGTCATAAGAAGGATTGGAGAGAGACACAAACAGTCCTCCTCATTGAGGAATGCAGTGCAATCATTCAGAACAGCTTGCCAGAGAAGCTTAAAGATCCTAGAAGCTTTATGATACCATGCACTCTAGGTGATGCTTGTACAAGGACAGCTCTATGTGACCTTGGAGTAAGCATCAACCTAATATTTGCTTCTTTAATAAAGAAGCTCTGTTTGACTGAGGAAGTCAAGCCAACCCGCAGGTGTCTTCAACTTGCTGATGGGTCTATTAAGATACCATCAGGAGTAATAGAGGACATGATTGTCAAGGTTGGACCTTTTTGCCTTTCGCACTGACTTTGTGGTATTTGATATAGAGGGACACAATAGTGCATCTCTCATCCTAGGAAGACCTTTCCTAGTCATAGGACAAACCCTCATCGATGTTGGAAAAGGGGAAGTAACCTTAAGAGTCAATTAATGAGGAGAAGTTCATATTGAATGCTGTGAAGGCTATGCATCATTCGGACATTCCTGAGGAATGCCTGAGCATCGACTTCAATGATTCCCTGGTGGAAGAAGTCAATATGGCCGAAAGCTCCAAGGACAGGCTTGATGATATCCTCAATGATACTCAGCCTAATTCAGAGGAACCTCTAGAAACCTTTGAGGAAAAGGAGAAGCCTCCTAAGCTTGAGGTTAAGCCATTACCCCCTTCCTTGAAATATGCATTTATGGGAGAGGGAGATACCTATCCTGTGATCATAAGCTCAGCACTGGAACCACAGGAAGAAGAAGCACTAATTCAAGTGCTTAAAACACATAGGACCGGCCACCCTTGGGTGGACTATAAGTGACCTTAAGGGCATTAGCCCTGCCTGATGCATGCATAAAATCATGCTGGAGGATAATGCCAAACTAGTGGTACAACCACAGAGGCGATTAAATCCAGCAATGAAGGAAGTAGTGCAGAAGGAGGTCACTAAACTCTATAAGGCTAGGATTATTTATCCCATTTCTGATAGCCCATGGGTGAGCCCTATCCAGTTTTTTCCTAAGAAGGGAGGAATGACAGTGGTTCACAATGAAAAGAATGAACTGATCCTGAAAAGGATAGTTACAGGGTGGCATATGTGCATTGATTATAGAAAACTCAATGATGCCACCAGGAAAGATTACTTTCCTTTACCCTTCTTTGACCAAATGCTAGAAAGACTAGCAGGTCATGCTTTTTATTATTTCCTAGATGGATATTTCGGGTACAATCAAATAGCAGTAGATCCACAAGATCAAGAGAAGATGGCATTCACATGTCCTTCAGGCGTATTTGCCTATAGACGAATGGCATTCGGCCTGTACAATGCACCTGCAACTTTTCAGAGATGCATGTTATCCATCTTTTCTAACATGGTAGAGAAATTCCTTGAAGTATTCATGGATGACTTCTCTGTTTATGGAGACTCATTTGACTCCTGTCTTGATCATCTGACCCTGGTCCTAAAAAGATGCCAAGAAACAAACCTAGTTCTAAACTGGTAGAAATGCCACTTCATGGTAACGGAGGGCATTGTTCTTGGGAATCGGATCTCAAACAAAGGAATAGAAGTGGATCAAGCTAAAGTAGAAATGATCGAATGCTTACCTCCACCTACTAGTGTTAAGGCTATCAGAAGCTTCCTGGGACATGCAGCCTTCTACAATCGGTTCATAAAAGATTTTTATAAAATCGCCAAACCCCTGTGCAGTCTCTTGGCCACTGATGTTCCATTCGTCCTTGTCCAAGAATGCCTGCATGCCTTTGAAACTCTGAATGCCAAGCTAGTTAGTGCTCCTATCATCTCTACACTCAACTGGAACCTGCCATTTAAGCTAATGTGTGATGTGAGTGGTCATGCAATTGGTGTAGTCCTAGGTCAGAGACATGACAAGCTTCTGCATGTCATTTACTATGCTAGTCACGTATTAAATGATGCGCAGAAAAATTACACTACTACAGAAAAGGAGCTACTTGCAGTGGTTTATGCCATTGACAAGTTTAGATCCTACTCTAAGGTCATTATTTATACTGACCATGCTGCTGTAAAATATCTGCTCACTAAGCAGGATTCTAAACCTAGACTTATAAGATGGCTATTGCTGCTGCACGAGTTTGATATAGAAATTAGAGACAGAAAAGGGACGAAAAATCAGGTAGCTAACCACTTGTCCCGAATTGAGCCAGCAGCAGGCACTTCTTCTCCCTCTACTGACATATCCGAATCCTTTCCAGATGAGCAACTCTATGCCATCCAGACAGTACCTTGGTTTGCAGACATTGCAAACTAAAAGGCTATATGGTTCATTCCCAAAGAGTTTTCTATGCAGCAAGCTCAAAAACTCATGCATAATGCCAAATATTACCTATGGGATGAGCCATATCTCTTTAAGAGATGCTCAGATGGAATAATCCGACGCTGTGTGTTTGAAGAAGAGGCACAAAAAATTCTATGGCATCGTCATAGCTCTGACTATAGAGGACACTTTGGAGGTGAGCGAACAGCCAATAAGGTACTCCAAAGTGGCTTTTACTGGCCTACTCTCTTTAAGGATTGTTGAGAGTTCGTTCGTAACTGTGATAAGTGCCAGAGGGCTGGCAATCTTTCTCATGGTCACAGAATGCCTCAACAAGGAATCTTAGAGATTAAGTTGTTTGACGTGTGGGGGGATAGATTTCATGGGACCATTTCCGCCTTCATACTCAAACACCTACATCCTTGTGGCAATAGACTGCGTGTCTAAATGGGTTGAAGAAAAAGCAACACCCACTAATGACACTAAAGTAGTAATGAAGTTCCTCCAAAAGAACATTTTCAATAGGTTTGGTGTCCCTAGGACACTAATCAGTGATGGAGGAACTCATTTCTGCAACAGACAGCTGAATTTTATCCTAAGCCGATATGGAGTTCGCCATTAAGTAGGAACACCATATCACCCCTAAACTAATGGGCAAGCTGAAGTCTCAAATAGAGAACTAAAGCGAATCCTAGAGAGGACAGTAAGTGCCTCTAGAAAGGATTGGGCTAAAAAACTTGTTGATGCTTTGTGGGCATACAGAACAACTTTCAAAACCCCCATTGGAACTTCACCACATCAGTTAGTATATGGGAAGTCCTATCATTTGCTAGTGGAACTAGAACACAAAGCCTATTGGGCTACTAGGTTCTTCAACCTTAATTCTAAAGCAGCAGGGGAGAAATGGCTGCTCCAACTAAATGAGTTAGATGAATTCCGCTTAGAAGCATTTGAAAATGTAAAAAACTATAAGGAAAAGGAAAAGGGGTGGCATGACAGGAAACTAGCTTCCAGAGTCTTTGAACCAGGGTAGAAGGTACTGCTCTTCAACTCAAGACTCAAACTATTCCCTGGGAAACTTAAATCCCGATGGATAAGACCGTTTGTGATCACCAAGGTATCACCTTACGGACAAATAGAACTTCAAGGTAAAGAAACCAGGTTCACTGTCAATGGATAGAGGGTTAAGCATTACCTTGAAAGAGATATAGAGCCAGGAGGCTCAACACTGCTACTAAATTAAGTACAGTGAAGTCCAGCTAAAGACATTAAAGAAGCGCTTGTTGGGAGGCAACCCAACCTTACTCAACCATAGTTATTTTTCTTCATTTTGTTTTTCTTTCATTTGTCAGAGTCATGATCATATGCATCAGTCAAGAGACATAATTCACAGGAATGAAAATAGAACACTCTGGAAAGAGTGTTAGAGTTGAACGCTAGTGAGGAATTCCTTCTAGGCGTTCAACGTCCCAAGATGAGAGCATAGCTGGCATTGAACGCTAGCTAGGGAGCAGCCCCTGGGCATTCAAACACCAATGCAGAGAAGCAGGTAATCTGGAATTCCCTAGCCTCTCAAGACCAAGAGGTCCCACGGAAGCTCCACCTACCTCACCTTCTTCTTTTCCATTGATCATATTTGCTCGAGGACGAGCAAAACTCTTAAGTTTGGTGTTGCAAAAGCCTTGCTTTGGGACATCTACCACTCTTAAGTATAGAAGAAGAGGATGGAGTAAACTAGAGAGCATGTACATGAGCCTGTGCAACAGCCTCAACACAGACAAAGGAGTGACATTGAAGAGTGATAAACCGCTATTTATGGTTTTTCTTGTACTTAATTTAGTGGATTTTATCCATTATACTCACACTTATTCATTGAATTCGCATGTTTTACATTTTTCTTTCTAATTTTGTGCCCTGATTGAAAACTTGCTTCTTTGGCCCTAAATGTGCTAATTTTAATCCTCTCTTATTACCATTCGATGCCTTGATATGTGTGGTAAGTGATTTCAGGTTTTATAGGGAAGGAATGGCTTAGATGATAGAAAGGAAGCATGCAAAAGTGGAAGGAATACAAGAAATTGAAGGAATTCCTAAGCTGTCAACCCTGACCTCTTCGTACTAAATCGATCGTAACTTTAGCTACAGAGGTCCGAATGAGGCAGTTCTAGTTGTGTTGGAAAGCTAACATCTGGGGTTTCAAAATGATATGCAGTTTGCGCCATAGTTGCCATGCATTTAGGCGATGCGCACGTGTGGGCGATGCGTATGCGTGACAGAGCCACGTGCTGGACGTATCAGAAATCGCTGGGGGCGATTTCTGGGATGTTTTTGGCCCAGTTCCAAGCCCAAAAACACATATTAGAGGCTGCAGAGAGAGGCTCGCTCATCTCTCTAGGTTTTAGGGTTCTCTTTTCAATTTCTTCTCAAATTTAGGTTCAATGTTCCTTTAGTTTAGTTTCTCTTCTACTTTTATTTGTTCTAGTATTCTAGTTTATTTATTTTCCTTGTTGATTACTTTATGTTGCCAATTTGGTTTATGACTTTTGATGTTAGATTTGATTTCCCTTTTAATGCAATTTGAGGTATTTCATGTTTATTGCTTCTTCTATTATTTGTTATCATTGATTTTGCAATTGTTGGTTTTAGGTTTTATATTCTTTTATTACTTTTCTATGCTTTTATTTTATGCCTTCCATGTGTTTGATAAAATGCTTGGAAGGATGTTAGAGTAGATTTTTCTCCTCTTGGCTTAGGTTGAGTAATTAGTGACTCTTGAGTTATCTAATGCTTTTGTTGATTGATAAGTAGAAGTTACTAGTTGATTTGAATTCCACTAAAGCTAGTCTTTCCTTAGGAGTTGACTAGGACTTGAGGAATCAAATTGATTTATCCATTTGACTTTCTTTCATAGGTAGAGGTTGACTAAGTGGAAGCAATGGACATTTGTCATCACAATTGATAAGGATAATGAGAATAGGACTTCAAATTCTCATACCTTGCCAAGAGCTTTATTAGCTATTAGTTTAATTCTTGCAATTTACATTTCTTGTTTCTTATCTTAAAAATCCCAAAAGATACAATCTCATAACCAATTATAAGTACACTTCCCTGCAATTCCTTGAGAGACGACCCGAAATTTGAATACTTCGGTTTATTTTTATAGGGTTTGTTACTTATGACAACCAAACGTTTGTATGAAACGATTCTTGTTGGTTTAGAAGCTATACTTTCAACGAGAACTTATTGTGAATTTCTTTACCACACAAAAGGTCCAATCATCAAAGAGATCAAGCACTACATTGGATCCTCAAGGAGGAGCACTAGCTACCATCATTCAGGTGGATTCATTCTCTTTACACCCTTTTCCTGTTATTTTTCTATTTTCTGTCTATCTGTTTATTTGTTCTCTTGTTCTAAGTTGAATGATCATTTGGATTAATGTCTTTAAGTTGTAAAATATTCCATATATCTCTCACCTTGCTTAAATGAAAAATTTTTATTTGAAAAGATGCCAAAACTATTCAGAAGTAAAAAGCTACTAAGTCCCACTCATCTAATTTTTACTAAGATTCATTTGAAACTTAGAAATTTATTGTATCTTAATTTTTTTTATCCTACTGTGTTTTTAATTGCTTGGGGACAAGCAACAGTTTAAGTTTGGTGTTGTGATGAGCGGATATTTTATACGCTTTTTGACATCATTTTCATATAGTTTTTAGTACTTTTTATTTAGTTTTTATTGAGTTTTATAAGTTTTAGTGTTAAATTCATATTTTTGGATTCTACTATGATTTTGTATTTTTGGGCTATTTCAGGTGATTTCTGGCTGAAATTAAGGAGTTGGAGCAGAAGTCTGATTCAGATATAGAGAAAGCATTGCAGATGCTGTCCAGATCTGACCTGCCAGTATTCGGAAGAGCTTTTCTGGAGCTTTCCAGCAATATATAACAGTCCATACTTTGCTTCGAATTAGAAGGCCCAAAATTGGCGTCCAACACCAGCTTCCTACCCCCTTCTAGGCGTCCAGTGCCTAAAGAGTAGAGCCCAGCATCCAAAGGCCCAAAGAAGACCCCCTAGCTGGCGTTCCATGCCCAAGGAGCCTCATAGCACGTGGATCTCATCAAAGCTCAGCCCAAACACTCACCAAGTAGGCCCTAGAAGTGAATTTTAGCACTAAAAAGACTGTTGTACCCTTACTAGTAATTAGCTTAGTATTTAAAGGATTTTATTCATGTCATTCGAACTTACATCACTTTTTCTCATTATACACGTTTTACATTATATTCTACCTCAGTATGAGTTTCTAAACCTCCTAGGTTGAGGGGAGGAGTCCTGCTGAGTCATATGAATTAATAAAAGAATTATTATTTCTTCTTCGATCTATGTTTGATGTATCTCTAAGATGTATATCCCAATCTTCATCGTGATGAACAGGACGATCTGACGAATTGGCTCTGTTCATCACATTAAGACGAACGTACCTGACAAACACCCGCGTCTACTTGGGTTCGTGTTAGTACCTGGAAGAAAAGCACGAGCCAGCAGCTATGGTTATTGATAATGAGCGAATTGTCATGTCGGTATAGAATTTCACACAATTGAATTCTCGTTGCAAGTATAGTTCTACACCAACAAACAATCCTCCCAATCAAAAATTTGGTTGTCATAAGTAACAAACCCCAAATAAGAATTAACCGAAGTATTTAGACTCCAGGTCGTCTCACAAAAAATTACAATGAAGTGTATGATTATTGGCTATGAAGGATGTAAAGGGGGGGTTTTGATTGATAAGAGGACAAGAAATTGAATGACAAGGAAATTGAATCAAGCAAATAACTAAAGAAAGCAAGTAATAAGGAGAGACATTCATGGCAAGAATTGAGATCATAGGCTTTCTATCCTAGTCATACAATGATTAATTCATCTTATTTAGTCAACTCCAACAAATGGAAGAAGGTATCATGTTATCTTCACATAGGGAGAATGTCAAACAAGACTAATCAATCATATCACAATAATAACAAGAATCTATCTCATTTCGTCATCTCCAATATTGGAAGAAGGTATCACATTATCTTCCATGAGAGAAAGTCAAACAAGACTAGTTAACCTCAATCTAAATGTACTAATCAACTCACTAATAGAATTAGCAAAAGATTAGAGTCAATAGAATTCATATTAACTAACAACTCTAGATCACCAACATTAGTTGGGTATTCATGACTCAAGATTGCCTACTTACTCTTTCCAAGCCAAGAATGCTCAAAGTCTACTCTAAAGCCCAACCAAGCAGTTTGTCAAATACTTGGTGGGTGTATAAGGAAAGCATGGTAAATGTGCAAGAACAGTAAAATCTACCAACTACAAATTACAAGAAAAGTAAATCAACAACTCAAATCATCAATAAAAGAAACATCATCATTAAATTTCATCAAATGTAAACAAGATCCAACATGAGTGTTCATAGACATAAAAGAGTCATAAAAGTAAAATTGACAAAAGAACTAAGAAGAATAGAGTAGTAGAAACAAGAAATTGGAAAGGAAACAAGATGAAATCAAGAAATCATGCCTAGATCTAAGATGGAATTAAGCTAACCTAACCTAATTCTAGAGAGAAGAGGGAGCTTCTCTCTCTAGAAACTAACCTACATGATGCTATACTACCAACAATTGCTCCTTTCTTGCCCAAACTTGAAAGGCAGTAGTACCAGAGTTAGTTTAGAAAGACAAAGCAACTCCGACTCTCAACCCTATTACTACCCTTATTTCAACTAAACATCCAAATATTTGATATAACAAGTACTTATACAAAGTTCCACTCAATGACCTTCTGGTGCACGAAATTGTGATCTCAATGGCGCCAACAACTTGGTACGCACAATTGTAATCTCAACTCTTTTTCGCAACTTCGCACAACTAACCAGTAAGTGCACTGGGTCATCCAAGTAATAAACCTTACGTGAGTAAGGGTCGATCCCACGGAGATTGTCGGCTTGAAGCAAGCTATGGTCATCTTGTAAATCTCAGTCAGGCGGATTCAAATGGTTATAGAGTTTGAAAATTAAAATATAAATAAACATAAAATAAAGATAGAGATACTTATATAATTCATTGGTGGGAATTTTAGATAAGCGTATGGTGATGCATTGTTCCTTCTGAATTTCTGCTTTCCTACTGCCTTCATCCAATCCTTCATACTACTTTCTATGGCAAGTTGTATGTTGGGGAATCATCGTTGTCAATGGCTACCGTTCGTCCTCTCAGTGAAAATGGTCCAAATGCATTGTCACCGCATGGCTAATCGTCTGTCGGTTCTCACTCATGTTGGAATAGGATCCATTGATCCTTTTGCGTCTGCCACTACGTCCAACACTTGCGAGTTTGAAGCTCATCATAGTCATCCCATCCCAGATCCTACTCAAAATACCACAGACAAGGTTTAGACTTTCCAGATCTCAAGAATTCTGCCAATTGATTCTAGCTTATACCATGAAGACTCTGATCGTGAACCAGAAGGCTAAGAGATATGCATTCAAGCTTGTTTGAATGTAGAACGGGAGTATTTGTCAGGCACACGTTCATAAGTGAGAATAGTGATGAGCATCACATAATCATCACATTCATCATGTTCTTGTGTGCGAATGGATATCTTAGAACTGGAATAATCATGAATTGAATAGAAAATAGTAGTGATTGCATTAATACTCGAGGAACAACAAAGCTCCACACCTTAATCTATGGTGTGTAGAAACTCCGCCGTTGAAAATACATAAGTGATGATGGTCCAGGCATGGCCGTGAGGCCAGCTCCCAATGTCTAAGATAGCATAAAACTGATCAAAGATCCCAGCATGTCTAATACAATAGTAAAAGGTCCTATTTATACTAGACTAGTTACCAGGGTTTACAGAAATAAGTAAATGATGCAGAAATCCACTTTCGGACCCACTTGGTGTATGCTTGGGCTGAGCATTGAAGCTTTCATGTGTAGAGACTTCTCTTGGAGTTAAACGCCAACGTGCAGCCTGATTTGGGCGTTTAACTCTAGCTTGTAACCTGTTTCTGGTGTTTAACGCCAGAATAGGGCAGGGAGTTGGCGTTTGAACGCCCATTTGCATTGTCAAAACTCGAGCAAAGTATATACTATTATACACTTCTGGAAAGCCCTGGATGTCTACTTTCCAACGCAATTAAGAGCGTGCCATTTGGGTTTCTGTAGCTCCAAAAAATTTATTTCGAGTGCAGAGAGGTCAGAATCCAACAGCATCAGCAGTCCTTTTTCAGCCTCTAAACCAGATTTTTGCTCAGGTCCCTCAATTTCAGCCAAAAAATACCTGAAATCATAGAAAAACACACAAACACATAGTAAAGTCCAGAAATGTGAATTTTCTTTAAAAACTAATAAAAATATACTAAAAAGTAGTTAGATCCTACTAAAAACTACCTAAAAACAATGCCAAAAAGCGTATAAATTATCCACTCATCACAACACCAAACTTAAATTGTTGCTTGCCCCCAAGCAACTGAAAAAAAAATAGGATAAAAAAAAGAGAATATACAATTAATCTCACAGTATTAATGAAACTTAGTCCTAATTAGATGAGCGGGGCTAGTAGCTTTTTGCTTCGGAATAGTTTTGGCATCTCACTTTATCCTTTGAAATTCAGAATGATTGGCGTCTATAGGAACTCAGAATTTTGGATAGTGTTATTGATTCTCCTAGTTTAGTATGTTGTGATTCTTGAACACAGCTACTTTTTGAGTCTTGGCCGTGGCCCTAAGCACTTTATTTTCCAGTATTACCACCGGATACATAAATGCCACAGACACATAACTGGGTGAACCTTTTCAGATTGTGACTTAGCTTTGCTAAAGTCCCCAGTTAGAGGTGTCCAGAGTTCTTAAGCACACTCTTTTTTGCTTTGGATCACGACTTTAACCACTCAGTCTCAAGCTTTTCACTTGGACCTTCATGACACAAGCACATGGTTAGGGATAGCTTGATTTAGCCGCTTAGGTCTGGATTTTATTTCCTTGGGCCCTCCTATCCATTAATGCTCAAAGACTTGGATCCTCTTTAATCTTGCCTTTTGGTTTAAAGGGATATTGGCTTTTTCTGCTTGCTTTTTCTTTTTCTTTTCTCTCTCTCTCTCTCTCTCTCTCTCTCTCTCTCTCTCTCTCTCTCTTTCTCTCTTTTTACTCTTCATTGCTTTTTCTTGCTTCAAGAATCAATTTCATGATTTTTTAGATTATCAATAACATTTCTCTTTGTTCATCATTCTTTCAAGAGCCAACAATTTTAACATTCATAAACTTCACTATAAAAAATATGCATTGTTCAAGCATTCATTTAGAAAACAAAAAGTATTGTCACCACATCAGAATAATTAAACTAATTTCAAGATAAAATTTGAAATCCAAGTACTTCTTGTTCTTTTGTGATTAGGCACATTTTTCATTTAAGAGAGGTGAAGTATTCATGGAGTTATTCATAGCTTTAAGACATAGACACTAGACACTAATGATCATGTAATGAAGACACAAAACATAGTAAGACATGAAGCTCAAAGCCAAAAAATAGAAAAATAAGAACAAGAAAATTAAAGAACGGGTCCACCTTAGTGATGGTGGCTAGTTCTTCCTCTTGAAGATCCAAATGGAACACCTGAGCTCATCTATGTCTCTTTCTTGCCTTTGTTGCTCCTCCCTCATAGCTTTTTAATCTTCTCTAATCTCATGGAGAATGATGGAGTGCTCTTGGTGCTCCACCCTTAGTTGGTCCATGTTGTAACTCAAGCCTTCCAAAAAGGTGTTGAGTTGTTCCCAATAGTTGTGCGGAGGAAAATGCATCCCTTGAGGCATTTCAGGGATTTCTTGAAGAACTTCCTCATGCTCTTGTTGAGGTCCATGAGTGGGCTCTCTTGTTTGCTCCATCCTTTTCTTAGTGATGGGCTTGTCCTCTTCAATGAGAGGTGACAAATGAAATGATGAAAGGCTAACATTGCCAAAGTGGAGGACTTGTCTGCCACCTTGTAGAGTTCTAGAGGTATGATTTCATGAACTTCCACTTCCTCTCCAATCATGATACTATGGATCATGATAGTTCGATCTACTGTTACTTTGGATCGGTTGCTAGTAGGAATGATGGAGCGTTGGATGAACTCCAACCATCCTCTAGCCACAGGCTTAAGGGCTGATCTTCTCAATTGAATTAGCTTGCCTCTTGAGTCTCTTTTCCATTGAGCTCCTTCCACACATATGTTCATGAGGACTTGGTCCAATCTTTGATCAAAGTTGACCCTTCTAGTGTAGGGGCATACGTTTTCTTGCATCATTGACAAGTTGAATGCCAACCTTACATTTTTCGGACTGAAATCTAAGTATTTCTCCCGAACCATTGTAAGCCAATTCTTTGGATTCGGGGTCATACTTTGATCATGGTTCCTAGTGATCCATGCATTGGCATAGAACTCTTGAACCATTAAGATTCCGACTTGTTGAATGGGATTGGTGAAAACTTCCCAACCTCTTCTTCGGATCTCATGTCGGATCTCCGGATACTCATTCTTCTTGAGCATGAATGGAACATCAGGGATCACTTTCTTCTTGGCCACAACTTCATAGAAGTGGTCTTGATGGACCTTTGAGATAAATCTCTCCATCTTCCATGACTCAGAGGTGAAAGCTTTTGCCTTCCCTTTCCTCTTTCTAGAGGTTTTCGCGGCCTTAGGTGCCATAAATGGTTATGGAAAAACAAAAAGCAATGCTTTTACCATACCAAACTTAAAAGGTTTGCTCATCCTCGAGCAAAAGAAGAAAGAAAGAAGGGGAAGAAGAAGAAAATGGAGGAGATGGAGGGAGAGATAGGTTTGACCAAGGGGTAGGAGAGTGGTGGTGATGTGTGAAAATAAAGGAGTGGAGAGGGGTATTTATAGGAAAAGAGATGGAGGGTGGCCGAATGGAATTGGGTGGGTTTGGGAGGGAAAAGGGTTTGAATTTGAAAAGTGAGGTAGGTGGGGATTTTGGAGAAGAGGGATGGAGGTGATTGGTGAAGAGAATATAGGGAAGAGGATAGGATTTGATAGGTAAGTGGGGGTTTGGGTAGAGTGTTATAGAGTTATGTGAGGGGAGAGAGAGAGATGGGGGTAGGTGGGGATCCTGTGGGGTCCACAGATCCTGAGGGGTCAAGGACTTCTCATTCCTGCTCCATTTAGGCGTGCAAAAATGCCCTTAGAGTGCAATTCTAGCATTTAACGCCAGACTGCTGCTTGTTTCTGGCGTTAAACGCCAGCTTTTATACCTTTCTTGGCGTTTAACGCCAAGCTATTACTTGTTTCTGGCGTTTAACGCCAACTTGGTGCTCTGTTCTGGTGTTAAACGCCAGTCTAGTTTCCATTTCTGGTGTTAAATGCCTAGAATGGTGCCAGACTGGGCGTTTAACGCCCATTCTGCTACTCTTACTGGCGTTTAAATGCCAGTAAGCTTATCCTCCAGGGTGTGCTATTTTTAATGCTGTTTTTGAATTTGCTTTGATTTTTCCAGTTATTTTTGGGACTCCACATGATCATCAACCTAAAGAAAACATGAAATAACATAGATAAATAAAATTGGGTTGCCTCCCAATAAGCGCTTCTTTAATGTCAATAGCGTGACAGTTGTCTCTCATGGAGCCTCACAGATGTTCAGAGCATAGTTGGGGCCTCCCAACACCAAACTTAGAGTTTGGTTGTGGCCTCCCAACACCAAACTTAGAGTTTGAATGTGGGGGTTTTGTTTGACTCTGTATTGGGAGAAGCTTTTCATGCTTTTTCTCCATGTATACAGAAGAAGAACCTTGAGTCTTGAAAACAAGGTAGTCCTCATTCAATTAAAGGACCAACTCTCCTCTGTCAACATCAATTACATCTTTTGCTGTGGCTAGGAAAGGTCTGCCAAGGATGATGGATTCATCCTCATCTTTCCCAGTGTCTAGGATTATGAAATCAGCAGGGATGTAAAGGCCTTCAACCTTCACTAGCACGTCCTCTACTAGTCCATAAGCCTGTTTCATTGATTTATCTGCCATCTCTAGTGAGATTCTTGTAGCTTGAACCTCAAGGATTCTCAGTTTTTCCATTACAGAGAGTGGCATAAGGTTTATGCCTGACCCTAGGTCACACAGAGCCTACTCAAAGGTCATGGTGCCTATGGTACACGGTATTAAGAACTTTCAGGGATCCTCTTTCTTTTGAGGTAATGTCTGCCTAAGTTATTCAGTTTATTGGTGAGCAAGGGGGGTTCATCTACCCAAGTTTCATTACCAAATAACTTGGCATTCAGCTTCATGATTGCTCCAAGGTACTTAGCAACTTGCTCTTTAGTAATATCTTCATCCTCTTCAGAGGAGGAATAGTCATCAAAGCTCATGAATGGCAGAAGTAGGTTCAATGGAATCTCTATGGTCTCTAGATGAGCCTCAGATTCCTTAGGTTCCTCAATTGAGAACTCCTTTTTGTCCAAAGGACGTCCCATGAGGTCTTCCTCATTGGGATTCACGTCCTCCTCCTCCTCTTTAGGTTCGGCCACACCAAGTAAGGTTATGGCCTTGCACTCTCTTTTTGGATTCTCTTCTGTATTGCTTGGGAGAGTACTAGGAGGAGTTTTAGTGACTTTTTTACTCAGCTAGCCCACTTGTGCCTCCAAATCTCTAATGGAGGACCTTGTTTCACTCATGAAACTTAGAGTGGCCTTAGATAGATCAGAGACTATGTTTGCTAAGCTAGAGGGGCTCTGCTCAGAATTCTCTGTCTGTTGCTGAGATAATGATGGAAAAGGCTTGCTATTGCTAAACCTGTTTCTTCCACCATTATTAAAGCCTTGTTGAGGCTTTTGTTGATCCTTCCATGAGAAATTTGGATGATTTCTCCATGAGGGATTATAGGTGTTTCCATAGGCTTCACCCATGTAATTCGCCTCTGCCATTGCAGGGTTCTCAGGATCATAAGTTTCTTCTTCAGAAGATGCCTCTTTAGTACTGTTGGATGCATTTTGCAATCCATTCAGACTCTGAGAAATCATATTGACTTGCTGAGTCAACATTTTGTTCTGAGCCAATATGGGATTCAGAGCATCAATTTCAAGAACTCCCTTCCTCTGAGGCGTCCCATTACTCACAGGATTCCTTTAAGAGGTGTACATGAACTGGTTATTTGCAACAATTTCAATGAGTTCCTGTGCTTCTGTAGGCATTTTCTTTAGGTGAATAGATCCACCTGCAGAATGGTCCAATGACATTTTAGACAATTCAAACAGACCATCATAGAATATATCCAGGATGGTCCATTCTGAGAGCATGTCAGAATGACACTTTTTGGTCAGTTGCTTGTATCTTTCCCAAGCTTCATAGAGGGATTCACCTTCTTTCTGCCTGAAGGTTTGAACATCCACTCTAAGCTTGCGCAGCTTTTGAGGAGGAAAAAATTTGGCTAAGAAAGCCATGACCAGCTTATCCCAAGAGTTCAGGCTATCTCTAGGTTGAGAGTCCAACCATATTCTAGCTTTGTATCTTACAGCAAAAGGGAAAAGCATAAGCTTATAGACCTCGGGATCAACTCTATTGATCTTAACAGTATCACAGATCTGCAATAATTTAGTTAAGAACTGAAAAGGATCTTCTAATGGAAGTCCATAAAACTTACAATTCTGTTGCATCAGAGAAATTAATTGAGGCTTTAGCTCAAAGTTGTTTGCTCCAATGGCAGGGATTGAGATGCTTCTTCCATGAAAGTTGGAATTTGGTGCAGTAAAGTCACCAAGCATCTTCCTTGCATTGTTGTTGGGTTCGGCCATTACTTCTTTTTCGAGATTCTCTGTAAGGTTTTCTCTGGATTGTTGTGCTTTAGCTTCTCTTAGCTTCTTCTTAAGAGTCCTTTCAGGTTCAGGATCTGCTTCAACAAGAATGTCCTTGTCCTTGCTCCTGCTCATATGAAAAAGAAGAGGACAGAAAAGAAGAGGAATCATCTATGTCACAGTATAGATATTCCTTTATGTGAGCAGAAGAAGAAAATAATAGAAGAATGATGTAGAGAGAAGAGATGAAGAATTCGAACACAAAGAGGGAGAGAGGGTTCGAATTATAAGAAGAAGAGAAGAGTGTTAGTGATTAAATAAATAAATAGAAAGAGATGAGAGATGGAGTTTTTGAAAATAATTAAAAAGAAAAGGAAAATATTTTTGTTTTTATTTTAAAATTTTGTTAGAGTTCAAAAATTAAGAAAAGGAATAAAATGAAAAGTTAAAACAATTAGTTAAATAAAAAGATTTTTGAAAAAGAGGAAAGTGATTTTCGAAAATTAGAGAGAGAAAAGTAGTTAGGTGGTTTTGAAAAAGATAAGAATTTTAAAATCAAACAAAAATTTAAGTAGTTAATTGAAAGATTTGAAAATCAATTTTTGAAAAGATAAGAAGTTAGAAAAGATTTTGAAATTAAAGTTTGAAAAAGATATGATTTGAAAAAGATATGTTTGAAAAGATATGATTGAAAAGATACGATTGAAATTTATTTTGAAAAAGATTTAATTTTTAAAATCAGAATTAATGACTTGACTCACAAGAAATCAAAAGATATGATTTTAAAATTTAAAGTTTGAATCTTTTTTAACAAGAAAGTAACAAACTTGAAATTTTTGAATCAAAACATTATTTGTTAGTATTAATTTCGAAAAATATGAAATAAAGATAAGAAAAAGATTTTGAAAATCAATTTTTAAAAATTTTTCGAAAAACATGAAATAAAAATGAAAAAGATTTGATTCTTTTGTAAAAGTTTTGAAAAGATAGGATTTTTAAATTGAAAATTTGACTTGACTCATAAAAAACAACTAAATTTTAAAAAAATTTTGACTGAGTCAATCCAAAATTTCAAAATTTATGAGAGAAATAAGGGAAAGATATATTTTTTTTGAATTTTCAATAAGGAGAGAGAAAAACACAAAAATGACTCAAAACATGAAAAATTAAGATCTAAACAAAGAACGCATGCAAGAACACTATGAATGTCAAGATGAACACCAAGAATACTTTGAAGATCATGATGAACATTAAGAACTTATTTTTGAAAAATTTTCAAGAAAAAAAAACATGCAAGACACCAAACTTAGAAATTTTCAATATTTAAACTCTAAGGATTCAAGAATGCATATGAAAAACAAGAAAAAACACAAAACAATAAAATGTAAAGATCAAACAAGAAGACTTACCAAGAACAACTTGAAGATCATAAAGAACACATGCATAAATTTTTCGAAAATTTTTAGAAAATTAAAAAAAGATGCAATTGACACCAAACTTAAAAATTGACATTAACTCAAACAAGAAACACAAAATATTTTTTTTGGTTTTTATGATTTTATTACTTTTTTTGGATTTTTCGAAAATTATTTTTAGCAAAACGAAAAAGAAGAAAAAAATTTTTTAAAATATTTTTGAAAACTTTTTGAAAATAAAATAAAGGTTGAAACAAGAAGAAAATTACCTAATCTAAGCAACAAGATGAACCGTCTGTTGTCCAAACTCGAACAATCCCCAACAAACGGCGCCAAAAACTTGGTGCACGAAATTGTGATCTCAATGGCGCCAACAACTTGGTACACACAATTGTAATCTCAACTCGTTTTTATAACTTCGCACAACTAACCAGCAAGTGCATTGGGTCGTCCAAGTAATAAACCTTACGTGAGTAAGGGTCGATCCTACGGAGATTGTCGGCTTGAAGCAAGCTATGGTCATCTTGTAAATTTCAGTCAGGCGGATTCAAATGGTTATTGTGCACGAAATTGTGATTCATTCTTTTCACAACTCAAACAGTCCCCGGTAATGGCTCCAAAAACTTGGTGCTCAATACCATGGTCTAAACATAATTTCACAACTTCGCACAACTAACCAGCAAGTGCACTGGGTCGTCCAAGTAATAAACCTTACGCGAGTAAGGGTCGATCCCACGGATATTGTTGGTATGAAGCAAGCTATGGTCACCTTGTAAATCTTAGTCAGGCAGATTCAAATGGTTATGGATGATATATGAATAAAGCATAAAGTAAAGATAGAGATACTTATGTAATTCATTGGTGAGAACTTCAGATAAGCGAATGGAGATGCTTTGTCCCTTCCGTCTCTCTGCTTTCCTACTGTCTTCATCCAATCCTTCTTACTCCTTTCCATGGCAAGCTGTATGTTGGGCATCACCATTGTCAGTGGCTACAATCCCGTCCTCTCAGTGAAAATGTTCAACGCACCCTGTCACGTC
The DNA here is from genome assembly GCF_014773155.1 of Arachis stenosperma. Classification (NCBI taxonomy): domain Eukaryota; kingdom Viridiplantae; phylum Streptophyta; class Magnoliopsida; order Fabales; family Fabaceae; genus Arachis; species Arachis stenosperma. The sequence goes on from NC_080385.1 coordinate 134,568,200, forward strand.
ATGGCTAATCATCTGTCGGTTCTCAATCAGGTTGGAATAGAATCCATTGATTCTTTTGCGTCTGTCACTAACGCCCAGCCTTCAGGAGTTTGAAGCTCGTCACAGTCATTCAATCATTGAATCCTACTCAGAATACCACAGACAAGGTTTAGAACTTCCAGATTCTCTTGAATGCCGCCATCAATTCTAGCTTATACCACGAAGATTCTGATTAAGGAATCCAAGAGATAAACATTCAAGCCTTGTTTGCTTGTAGAACGGGAGTGGTTGTCAGGCACGCGTTCATAAGTGAGAATGATGATGAGCGTCACATAATCATCACATTCATCATGTTCTTGGGTATGAATGAATATCTTAGAATAAGAACAAGCTGAATTGAATAGAAGAACAATAGTAATTGCATTAACACTCGAGGTACAGCAGAGCTCCACACCTTAATCTATGGTGTGTAGAAACTCCACCGTTGAAAATACATAAGAACAAGGTCTAGGCATGGCCGAATGGCCAGCCTCCCAATGATCTAAGAACTAGGCATCCAAAGATGATCTAAAGATCTAAAGTGATCCAAAGATCCAAAGATGAGAATACAATAGTAAAAGGTCCTATTTGTAGAGAACTAGTAGCTTAGGATTTACAAAGATGAGTAAATGACATAAAAATCCACTTCCGGGCCCACTTGGTGTGTGCTTGGGCTAGGCATTGAAGCTTTTTCGTGTAGAGACTTCTCTTGGTGTTAAACGCCAGCTTTTGTGCCAGTTTGGGCGTTTAACTCCCATTCTTGTGCCAGTTCCGGCGTTTAACGCTGGGCAGTTTTGTGCTGATTTGGAACGCCAGTTTGGGCCATCAAATCTCAGGAAAAGTATGGACTATTATATATTTCTGGAAAGCCCAGGATGTCTACTTTCCAACGCAGTTGAGAGCGTGCCAATTGGGTATTTGTAGCTCCAGAAAATCCACTTCGAGTGTAGGGAGGTCAGAATCCAACAGCATCTGCAGTCCTTTTCAGTCTCTGAATCAGATTTTTGCTCAGGTCCCTCAATTCCAGCCAGAAAATACCTGAAATCACAGAAAAATAGACAAACTCATAGTAAAGTTCAGAAAAGTGAATTTTAACTAAAAACTAATAAAAATATAATAAAAACTAACTAAAACATACTAAAAACATACTAAAAACAATGCCAAAAAGCGTATAAATTATCCGCTCATCACAACACCAAACTTAAATTGTTGCTTGTCCCCAAGCAACTAAAAATCAAATAAGATAAAGAGAAGAGAATATGCAATGAATTCCAAAAATATCTATGAAGATCAGTATTAATTAGATGAGCGGGGCTTTTAGCTTTTTGCCTCTGAACAGTTTTGGCATCTCACTCTATCCTTTAAAATTCAGAATGATTGGCTTCTATAGGAACTCAGAATCCAGATAATGTCATTGATTCTCCTAGTTAAGTATGATGATTCTTGAACACAGCTACTTTATGAGTCTTGGCCGTGGCCCAAAGCACTCTGTCTTCCAGTATTACCACCGAATACATACATGCCACAGACACATAACTGGGTGAACCTCTTCAGATTGTGACTCAGCTTTGCTAGAGTCCCCAATTAGAGGTGTCCAGGGTTCTTAAGCACACTCCTTTTGTCTTGGATCACAACTTCATTATTTTTTTCTTTTTTTTTTGTTTTCTCTTTTCTTCCTTTTTTTTTGAATATTCACTGCTTTTTCTTGCTTCAAAAATCATTTTTATGATTTTTCAGATCCTCAGTAATATGTCTCCTTTTTCATCATTCTTTCAAGAGCCAACATTCATGAACAACAAATTCAAAAGACATATGCACTGTTCAAGCATACATTCAGAAAACAAAAGTATTGCCACCACATCAAAATAATTAATCTGTTATAAAATTCAAAATTCATGCAATTCTTCTCGTTTTCAATTAAGAACATTTTTCATTTAAGAAAGGTGATGGATTCATAGGACATTCATAACTTTAAGGCATAGACACTAAGACACTAATGATCATAAGACACAAACATAGATAAACATAAGCATGAAAATTCGAAAAATAAGAAAATAAAGAACAAGGAAATTAAAGAACAGGTCCACCTTAGTGATGGCGGCTTGTTCTTCCTCTTGAAGATCTTATGGAGTGCTTGAGCTCCTCAGTGTCTCTTCCTTGCCTTTGTTGTTCCTCTCTCATGATTCTTTGATCTTCTCTAATTTCATGGAGGAGGATGGAATGTTCTTAGTGCTCCACCCTTAGTTGTCCCATGTTGGAACTCAATTCTCCTAGGGAGGTGTTGATTTGCTCCCAATAGTTTTGTGGAGAAAAGTGCATCCCTTGAGGTATCTCAGGGATTTCATGATGAGTGGGATCTCTTGTTTGCTCCATCCTTTTCTTAGTGATGGGCTTTTCCTCATCAATGAGGATGTCTCCCTCTATGTCAATTCCAACTGAGTAACAGAGGTGACAAATGAGATGAGGAAAGGCTAACCTTGCCAAGGTAGAGGACTTGTCCGCCACCTTATAAAGTTCTTGGGATATAACCTCATGAACTTCTACTTCCTCTCCAATCATGATGCTATGAATCATGATAGCCCGGTCTATAGTAACTTCGGATCGGTTGCTAGTGGGAATGATTGAGCGTTGGATAAACTCCAACCATCCCCTAGCCACGGGCTTGAGGTCATGCCTTCTCAATTGAATCGGCTTCCCTCTTGAATCTCTCTTCCATTGAGCGCCCTCTTCACAAATGTCTATGAGGACTTGGTCCAACCTTTGATCAAAGTTGACCCTTCTAGTGTAAGGGTGTTCATCTCCTTGCATCATGGGCAAGTTGAATGCCAACCTTACATTTTCCGGACTAAAATCTAAGCATTTCCCCCGAACATTGTAAGCCAATTCTTTGGGTCCGGGTTCACACTTTGATCATGGTTCTTGGTGATCCATGCATTGGCATAGAACTCTTGAACTATCAAGATTCCGACTTGTTGAATGGGGTTGGTAAGAACTTCCCAACCTCTTCTTCGGATCTCATGTCGGATCTCCGGATATTCACTCTTTTTGAGTTTGAAAGGGACCTCGGGGATCACCTTCTTCATGGCCACAACTTCATAGAAGTGGTCTTGATGTACCCTTGAGATGAATCTCTCCATCTCCCATGACTCGGAGGTGGAAGCTTTTGCCTTCCCTTTCCTCTTTCTAAAGGTTTCTCCGGCCTTGGATGCCATAAATGGTTATGAAAAAACAAAAAGTAATGCTTTTACCACACCAAACTTAGAAGGTTTGCTCGTCCTCGAGCAAAAGAAGAAAGAAGGGAGTAGAAGAAGAAGAAATGAAGGAGATGGAGATGGCTTTGTTATTCGGCCAAAGGGAGAAGTAGTGTTTAGGTTGTGTGAAAATGAGGGGGTGAAGATGGGTTTATATAGGGGTGGAGAGAGGGGTAGGGTTCGGCTATGGGAGGGTGGGTTTGGGAGGGAAAGTGGTTTGAATTTGAATGGTGAGGTAGGTAGGGTTTTATGAAGGATGGATGTGAGTGGTGAAGAGAATAGTAGGATTTGATAGGTGAAGGGTTTTTGGGGAAGAGGTGTTGAGGTGATTGGTGAATGGGTGAAGAAGAGAGAGAGTGGTGGGGTAGGTGGGGATCCTGTGGGGTCCACAGATCCTGAGGTGTCAAGGAAAAGTCATCCCTGCACCAAGTGGCGAGCAAAAATGCTCTCCATGCCAATTCTGGCGTTAAACGCCGGGCTGGTGCCCCTTTCTGGTGTTTAACGCCAGCTTCTTGCCCTTTCCTGGCGTTTAACGCCAGTCTGGTGCCCCTTTCTGGCGTTAAACGCCCAGAATGGTGCCAGACTAGGCGTTAAATGCCCATTTGCTGCCCTTACTGGCGTTTAAACGCCAGCAAGGTCTTCCTCCAGGGTGTGCTATTTTTCTTTCTGTTTTTCATTCTGTTTTTGCTTTTTCAATTGATTTTGTGACTTCCCATGATCAACCTACAGAAAACATGAAATAACAAAGGAAAATAGATTAAATATAACATTGGGTTGCCTCCCAACAAGCGCTTCTTTAATGTCAGTAGCTTGACAGAGGACTCTCATGGAGCCTCACAGATACTCAGAGCAATGTTGGAACCTCCCAACACCAAACTTAGAGTTTGAATGTGGGGGTTCAACACCAAACTTAGAAGTTGGTTGTGGCCTCCCAACACCAAACTTAGAGTTTGACTGTGGGGGCTCTGTTTGGCTCTGTTTTGAGAGAAGCTCTTCATGCTTCCTCTCCATGGTAACAGAGGGATATCCTTGAGCCTTAAACACAAGGGATTCTTCATTCACTTGAATGATCAATTCTCCTCTGTCAACATCAATCACAGCCTTTGCTGTGGCTAGGAAGGGTCTGCCAAGGATGACAGATTCATCCATGCACTTCCCAGTCTCTAGGACTATGAAATCAGTAGGGATGTAATGGTCTTCAATTTTTACCAGAACATCATCTACAAGTCCATAAGCTTGTTTTCTTGAATTGTCTGCCATCTCTAGTGAGATTCTTGCAGCTTGTACCTCAAAGATCCCTAGCTTCTCCATTACAGAGAGAGGCATGAGGTTTATGCTTGACCCTAGGTCACACAGAGCCTTCTTAAAGGTCATGGTGCCTATGGTACAAGGTATTGAGAACTTCCTAGGGTCCTGTCTCTTTTGAGGTAATTTCTGCCTAGACAAGTCATCCAGTTCTTTGGTGAGCAAAGGAAGTTCGTTCTCCCAAGTCTCATTACCAAATAACTTGTCATTTAGCTTCATGATTGCTCCAAGGTACTTAGCAACTTGCTCTTCAGTGACATCTTCATCCTCTTCAGAGGAAGAATATTCATCAGAGCTCATGAATGGCAGAAGTAAATCCAATGGAATCTCTATGGTCTCATTATGAGCCTTAGATTCCCATGGTTCCTCATTAGGGAACTCATTGGAGGCCAGTGGACATCCATTGAGGTCTTCCTCAGTGGCGATCACTGCCTCTTCCTCCTCTCCAAGTTCAGTCATGTGGGCCATGTTAATGGCCTTGCATTCTCCTTTTGGATTCTCTTCTGTATTGCTTGGAAGAGTACTAGGAGGGAGTTCAGTAACTTTCTTACTCAGCTGACCCACTTGTGCCTCCAAGTTTCTAATGGAGGACCTTGTTTCAGTCATGAAACTTTGAGTGGTTTTGATTAGATCAGAGACCATGGTTGCTAAGTCAGAGTGGTTCTGCTTAGAATTCTCTGTCTGTTGCTGAGAAGATGATGGAAAAGGCTTGCCATTGCTAAACCTATTTCTTCCACCATTATTGTTGTTGAAACCTTGTTGAGGTCTCTGTTGATCCTTCCATGAGAGATTTGGATGATTTCTCCATGAAGGATTATAGGTGTTTCCATAGGGTTCTCCTATGTAATTCACCTCTTCCATTGAAGGGTTTTCAGGATCATAAGCTTCTTCTTCAGATGAAGCATCCTTAGTACTGCCTGGTGCAGTTTGCATTCCAGACAGACTTTGAGAGATCATATTGACTTGCTGAGTCAATATTTTGTTCTGAGCCAATATGGCATTCAGAGTATCAATCTCAAGAACTCCTTTCTTCTGATTCGTCCCATTGTTCACAGGATTCCTTTCAGAAGTGTACATGAATTGGTTATTTGCAACCATTTCAATGAGTTCTTGAGCTTCTGCAGGCGTCTTCTTCAGATGAAGAGATCCTGCAGCTGAGCTATCCAATGGCATCTTGGACAGTTCAGACAGACCATCATAGAATATACCTATGATGCTCCATTCAGAAAGCATGTCAGAGGGACATTTTCTGATCAATTGTTTGTATCTTTTCCAAGCTTCATAGAGGGATTCACCTTCCTTCTGTCTGAAGGTTTGGACTTCCACTCTAAGCTTACTCAATTTTTGAGGTGGAAAGAACTTTGCCAAGAAGGCATTGACTAGCTTTTCCCAAGAGTTCAAGCTTTCTTTAGGTTGTGAGTCCAATCATATCCTAGCTCTGTCTCTTACAGCAAAAGAGAATAGCATAAGTCTGTAGACCTCAGGGTTAACCCCATTAGTCTTGATAGTGTCACAGATTTGCAAGAATTCAGCTAAAAACTGATGAGGATCTTCCAATGGAAGTCCATAGAACTTGCAATTCTGTTGCATTAGAGAAACTAATTGAGGCTTAAGCTCAAAGTTGTTTGCTCCAATGGCAGGGATAGAGATGCTTCTCCCATAGAAGTCGGGAGCAGGTGCAGTAAAGTCACCCAGCACCTTCCTTGCATTGTTGACATTGTTGTTGTTTTCGGCTGCCATGGGTTCTTTTTCTTTGAAAATTTCTGTTAGGTCCTCTACAGAGAGTTGTGCCTTAGCTTCTCTTAGCTTTCGCTTCAAGGTCCTTTCAGGTTCAGGGTCAGCCTCAACAAGAATGCTTTTGTCTTTGCTCCTGCTCATATGAAAGAGAAGAAAACAAGAAAATATGGAATCCTCTATGTCACAGTATAGAGATTCCTTGAGGTGTCAGAAGAAAAGAAAAATAGAAGGAAGAAGTAGAAGAATTCGAACTTATCAAGAAAGATGGAGTTCGAATTGTGCATTAAGGAGGAGTGTTAGTCCATAAATAGAAGGATGTGAGAAGAAGGGAAGAAATTTTCGAAAATTAAGTAAAAGATTTTAAAATCATTTTGAAAATTACTAATTGATTTTCGAAAACTAAGAGTGGAAAAGAAATCAAGTGATTTTTTGAAAAAGATTTTGAAATTAGAAATTAAAAAGATATGATTGAAAACTATTTTGAAAAAGATGTGATTAAAAAGATATGATTGAAAAGTTATGATTTTAAAAAGATGTTATTGAGAAGATATGATTTGAAAAATAATTTAAAAAGATTTGATTTTAAAAATTAATGACTTGCCTAACAAGAAAGATATGATTCAGACATTAAACCTTTCTCAACAGAAAAGGCAACATACTTGAAATGTTGAATCAAATCATTAATTGTTAGCAAGTATCTTTGAAAATGGAAAGAAATTGATTTTGAAAAAGATTTGATTGAAAAGATATGATTTGAAAAATATTTGATTTTGAAAAATTTTGAAAACCTGAAAAAAATTTGAGTTAAAAACAGAATCTTCCCTCTTGTGCCATCCTGGCGTTAAACGCCCAGAATGGTATCCATTCTGGCGTTTTGAACGCCCAGCTTTTTCTGTGTAATTCCTCTGCTGAATGTTCTGAATCTTCAATTCTCTGTATTATTGACTTGAAAAGACACAAATTAAAAAAATTTTTGGATTTTTTTTTAATAATCAAAATGCAACTAAAATAAAATAAACAATGCATGCAAGACACCAAACTTAGAAGTTTGTATACTATTGACACTAACAAAATGAGAATGCATATGAGAAACAACAAAACACTCAAGACAAGAGAATTTAAAGATCAGAATAAGGAAATCATCAAGAACAACTTGAAGATCAACTAAGACACATGCATGAATTCGAAAAATGCAAGAAGAACATAAACATGTAATTGACACCAATCTTAAAATGAGACACTAGACTCAACAAGAAATATGAGAATATTTTTGGTTATTATGATTTTGTAATTTTTTTTTGGATTTTTTTGAAAACTAAGTGGAAAAGAAAATAAAGATATCAAAATTCTTAATGAGAATTCCAGGAATCATGCAATGTTAGTCTAAAGCTTTAGTCTAAAGAAATTAGACATGGCTAGCCAAGCTTCAGCAGGACATTGCATTCAAGAGCTAAATTGATGAGAATCAATCAGCTTTGGTTATGATAAGAACATCACCTTGAAACACTAGAATTCATTCTTAAGAACTCTGAAAAAAAATACCTAAGCTAAGCAACAAGATGAACCGTCAGTTGTCCAAACTCAACAATCCCCGGCAACAGCGCCAAAAACTTGGTGCACGAAATTGTGATTCATTCTTTTCACAACTCAAACAGTCCCCGGTAATGGCTCCAAAAACTTGGTGCTCAATACCATGGTCTAAACATAATTTCACAACTTCGCACAACTAACCAGCAAGTGCACTTGGTCGTCCAAGTAATAAACCTTACGCGAGTAAGGGTCGATCCCACGGAGATTGTTGGTATGAAGCAAGCTATGGTTACCTTGTAAATCTTAGTCAGGCAGATTCAAATGGTTATGGATGATATATGAATAAAGCATAAAGTAAAGATAGAGATACTTATGTAATTCATTGGTGAGAACTTCAGATAAGCGATGAAGATGCTTT